>NW_007233830.1:0-11957 GCF_000164805.1 Carlito syrichta | reverse complement strand
TGTTTTGGATACAGGCCTGGGAAATTTTTCTGGTCTAGATCAAGAAGAAAACTAGCAAAACTTTGTTCCCATTTAATAATGACTGGAAATTCAACGCATCTTCAGCTGGCAAAGAAAAAGCAAGGTGTATAGGGGATACAATATTTACCAGCAATGCAGAAGGTGATGGAGCATTAGGAAGATATATCCTCGGTTTCTGGCATCCCTTTGACAAATAATAATCCTTATTGGTGGTGCTTAGTAGCTGTGATTTAACTGCACAGGTTGAGTTACCTAAAATGTGTGCTCTGGCCTTCCTCTATAGAGAGGGGCAGGCAGAGTGGAGAGATCACTCACTGTGAATCAACAACCAGGGCTGGGACCAGGGGAGGTGAACGCAGTACTATATTTGGGCACACAAGCTAAGGGGGTGCCAGACATCTCAGTAATCCAAATAAAATAATAGTTTAATGCAATATTTTTTAAAAATCCAAAATAATGCAAAATGATCCTAAAGAACAAAATGTTGGTTTTGTAAAGACCAATGACATTTGGAACCTGAGGCAAAAGAGAAAACGTGCACAGGTATATAGGGGATTTCATGCAATTTCTAATGTTTAAGGTTTTCCAGAACATTAAAGTAGTTGAAAAATAGAGGAAATTTGAAAGCAAGAGTAGTAAAAATCACATCATTTCAACTTTCAATATTTTATTTTCCCCAAAACTAGATTTCTTATCCTTTTATTGCAACCTAAGTCAATTTTATAGCTCAAGTCTGATTTTACCCATTTAAGAGTAGGTAGGTGAAGGAAGGCAGGAAAGCTCTCCATGCAAGAAAAGTATATTTGAAAGCAACACTAAAGAAGAGTCAGGCACCAGCAGAGCAGAGTATTCAGCACATCAAGTCACCACTAAGGGGCAAGCGGGAGGATGTTTAGGACTTGGCAGAGGCAGGTGTGCTTTCCTGGTTCTGTTCACTGGCACTGACCTTGCATCTCCATCCCAGAGGCATGTCTCAGATGCAGTTCACTGGTAAGCACCAGGAACCTGGAAGTGATTAAGAGGTGGACTAGAGAATACCCACATACTCAACTTCACAGAGCAGTTCTGTTAGCGAGTGGTATTCCCTGTGTTTTTCTTAATTCACATGGTCCCAGTTTGATGTCAAGTTCATTTTTGCATTGCTGATGTGTGAAGATGGCAGTATGTTATTACATATTGGCAATTGAATTATAAGTACATTATAAATTCTGCTTGTGAATTATAAATACAAAAATTAAATCCCCAAGTCACTTACTAGTTTATAAGCACCCAAAGAAGACAGAGTAAAGAAAAACTTAATACACTGCCATATAATACATCCCAGAATGGTCATATTATTTTGCTCATTGAATTTTTTATTATGACTCTTACTATCTTTCATTAAAGCAGGTAAACTGTTGGCTCCTTTTATTTATATGCTTCTCGCTTAAGTTTTGTCCTTGTTTACATGGGAAATGTATGAAAGGATGTATTTTTATACTATCATAGCATGACATATTTTATTTGAAACTCAATGTGTTATGAAATGGTTCTTAACAGAGGACCTAACACAAGCGATTGTAGGCATAGTCTCTTTTTCAATGTTAGATCGACTTGGTGAGGACATGGTTTCTTGAGTTCATATGATGTCATGGAATGTGGGCTAATTTTCTATAATTGACACAGGTCCTTGTACTGTAATCACATGTGGAATGAACTCTCAGGATGTCAAGAGAATTAATGCACTCTCCCAACTCTAAATGAAGCATCATCTCTTTTCTTTACTATGATGAACTTCAAAGCTATTCATGTTAGAGTACTTTTATTTACCACATTGTTCTGCCATTCAGAATTTGCATAATTTGCATCATGCACTGTATCCCTTAAATATTTTATTTTGTTAGTTTTAATTTTGCTTTTTTTAGATTATCATCTGATTCCGTCCCCCAGCTCATTGCATGCACCTTAGTCTTGTGGAAACGTTTCTTGTTATGTGACTGTTTACAGCCACACAGGTTTCTTTAGCCAGAAGCAGAAGTGAACTCATACTCTCTGAGCAGGCCAGTGGCGCAGGTAAAGGGGAACAAAATAGTGTCACCAAGTAAAATGCTCTAAATGGTGTTGGTAGACCTAGGATTTATTCTTGAATTTTTCTTTTTTGCTTCCCATTTGATGGCTTTATGAAATGTCTTCTATGGTTATTACCATCTTCTACACACCAATATTTTGCTGCTGTGTGTTTCTTCTAAGTGTCACAGAGGAAAGTAAATTTTCTTATGAATGAGACTTTGTACCATAGGGGAAAAATTCAGCTGATGAGCTATGGAGGTTTGTAGACTGTTCTGAAGAGACAATTTGACAAAGTAGCCTGTAGACCACAGTCTCTGGAGTCTCATAGCCAGCTCTTCCACTCATTTCCTGTTACCATTTTGAATTAGTTAATTAACTTCTCTAAGCCTAGTTTGCTCATCTATAAAATGGAGTTATTTCAAATTGTCATGAGGATGAAATGAGATAATGCATACAGATGATACTGCACAGTGAGTAAGAAATCAACCGATGTCTACAGTACACTGCTTAAGAGGTGGTCCATGGACTTTCAATGGTGGCATCATTGAGAGCGTGGTAAGAGAGCTAACTCTCAAGTTCCACCTCACCTGCCTGTTAAAGTCTGAGAAAACTATATCAGACCACCAAATCCCTTCCTTTATCAAAGTAGATCAAATCATGTCAAGATACCGAGGGTTGGCATTCTTTCTGTTTACAGATGGGCAATGCTGTGTACAAATGAGGTCAAGTCCAGTCTCCATTCCTTAGAGAAAGTATTCGCTGTGATGACACATAAATGACATAAAATCTTTGTCTAGTTGTACCTGCTTCTGAACAGTATACTATTTCTGCAAACAAGATACACAAATAGCCAATAAGCACATGACAAGATGCTCAACATCATTAATCAATAGGGAAATACAAGTTGAAACCACAATGGGGTACCACTCCGCACCTATTGGGATAGCTATAATTTTTTTTTTTTTTTGGAAGGGGAAATGATAAGCGTTGAGGAAGGTGTGGAGACACTGGGCACTCACACAGTTTGTGGGAATGTAAAATGGTGCAGCTGGTAGATAACATTCGGGTAATTCCTCAAGAAGTGAAGCACAGAGTTCCCACGTGACCCTGAAATTCCAATCCTAGGTAAAGAGCCAGGGGAGTTAAAACACATACATGCTCATGATAGCCACAAAGTGGAACAAACTCAAATTACTATCAATGGATAAATGGATAAAAAATGTTGTATATCCATATAGTCAAATATTATTCAGCTATAAAAAGAAATAATGTATTGTCACACGGTGCAAGATAGATGAACCTTAAAAACAGTATGCTAAGTTAAAGAAACCAGTCACAGTAGACCACATATTGTATGATTCCATTCATATGAAAGGTCTGCCATGGACAAATCCATAAAGACAGAAAATAGATTAGTGATTGTCAGGGACCAAGGGAGTGACTGCTTAATGGAGAAAGCGTTTCCATTGGGGGACTTGAAAATGTTCTGGAATTAGACTGTGGCGGCAGTTGCACAACCTTATGAATATACCCCAAATCACCTACTGGATGCCTTTTAAAGGATAATTTTTATGGTGTAGGAATTATATCTCCAACATACAAATCCCTAGCAAATAGGTAGTGTCCCCATTATAAAGGGGTGTGTCTGGGGTCTCTAAGACAATCTCCAGAATTAGGGATTTGCAAGGAGAACTCAGAGCACTCATTAGGAAAAGGACACTGCAGAATCAGCAAAGGAGAAAGGCACAATGGGCAAAGTCCAGTAGAGAACAGGCAGAAGCTTCCAGGATCTTTTCCAGTGGAGTCCCTCAGGATACCTTTCCCCCAGAAATGAGTTGCCACACATGTACGGTATGTCAGCAAGCAGGGAAGCTTAGTAGAGACCCAGTGCCCAGAACTTCTACTGGGAGTTGGTCACATGCACCCCTTGCCCTGTACATACCCAAATTCTGGATTCCCAGAAGGAAAGCAGGTATTCTGCATACACAATAGTGTACATACAATTCAGGCACAGTGAGCCACTCACCAGTTAACATGGGAAACCTCTCCAAATCGAAGGTGCTGACTGAGGGCCAAGCTTGGAAGCAAGCCTTTCCAGGGATCACAGATCTGCTCTGTTAACGCCTTTTATGTGGCACAACTCTTTGTCTCTTGGCCAGGGTGTCCTTACAGGAGAATTGTCAGTGGGATCGCACACAGTAGGGTGAGACCAACCTGCAGTGTTGATCTCAGTTATGTCCTCTAGGTACCTGTCCATGGCCTGTTAGGAATCAGACCACACAGCAGGAGGTGAGCAGTAGACTAGCAAGTGAATCAGCATCTGTGTTTACAGCCATTCCCCATCACTCACATGCCACTTGAGCTCCATCTTCTGTGAGATCAGCTGAGGCATTCGATTCTCATAGCGCACACTCTATTGTCATCTGCACATGGAAAGGGTGTAGGTTGTGCATTCCTTATGAGAAGCTAATGCCCGATGATCTAAGGTGAAGCTGCCATGGAAATGCTAGCACCATCTCCACTTTCTAGTTGCTGGAAGCAAGCTGAGGGCTTTCAGAGATTCTGCATTATGGCGAATTGTAGAATTACTTCATTATATATTACAATGCATTAGTAATAGAAATAAAATGCACAGCAAATGTAATACTGTTGAATCACCCCCATGCTATCCCTGTCCCCACCCTTACACCTGGTCCATGGAAAAACCGTCTTCCATGAAACTGGTCCCTTATGCCAAAAAGGTTGGGGATTGCTGCTTTAGGGATTCTGGGGTTAGCAGCTAAAGCAAATCCCAGCAACCAGAAAGGCTCATCTCGGACAGCCGGTGATATTCTCTGTCAGTTCCTGTAAGAATCTTTGTACCTGGACTGAGGCATCAACTCAGGCCCAGCAGAGCTCTGGGCAGTATTTTGCAGCTGGCCTGAATGCTTTCCAGGGCTGGGCAGGGTCATGCGAATCACAGCACACACACAAGAAGCACTCATGTGATCCCCCCCTAAAAAAGAGTTGACAGTGTCAGGGCACCTCCCCAGGGCATGCATTGGTCAGGCAGCCCCCAACGAGGCCTCCCACCAAGTCTCCCCCCCGTGTCGAGGTACTCAGTCCACTGCGAGTTATTCATTTCAGTCCCCAGTTTCATTCCCAAGCTCTTTTGCAGTGACACTCATTTATCCTCCTGGCAAGGATGGACGACATCTGGAGGTGTTCTGCTGGGACCAAGCAGGAGCTGAGCCACCCTGCCTGGCTCAAAGTCACACTGTCACTAGCCAACTAGGCTCAGCAGGTGTTATGAATCACAGGTATTTGAAGCACAGGGACTTTTTCTTCAGGGACAAGGGTAGGGATTCCAGGGGCAGTTTTGGAAAAAAAAGATCTCGAATGTGTGTTCCCTTTCCTCTTCCACCCTTTGGTGTTTTTATCCATGTCCTGTTCAGTTATCAAGATATTATATTTTCTTTTTTAAAAATTTTTTTAGCATATTTTTTATTTTAAAATTGTGGGGTACAGTTAAAGGTTAGTTATACAGATATTCATTATGCAGGTACCCTTGTGGATGAGGTGTGCCCCTATTTCCCCAGACAGATATTGATTACCTTTAATAGAACCTCCCTGCCCCTCCCTGCCCCCCCATAGTTTCCTGCCACTGTCAATCCTTTTCTTAAAGTATTACGATAGTTGTTCAAGGTCCACTTATGAGTGAGAACATGTGATACTCATATCTTTGTTTCTGTGAGAGATCACTCAGTATTATAAAGTCTAACTCCATCCAGGTTGCTGTGAAATTCATGATTTAGCTCTTTTTTTACGGCTGCATAATATTCCATTGTGTATATGTACTACATTTTAAAAATCCAGCCCTCTTTTGATGGACAGCATGGTTGGTTCCATGATCTTGGTATTGTGAACAATTCTGCGATAAACATACATGTGCAGGTATCTTTTTAATAGAGTGATTTGAGTTCTTCAGGGTATATTCCCAGTAGGGGGATTGCGGGGTCATATGGAAGGTCGATTTTTAGAGCTTTTAGGAATCGCTACACTAATTTCCACAGAGGCTGTACTAGTTTACATTTCCACCAACAGTGTAGAAGTATTCCCTTTCCACCACATCTTCTCCAGAATCTGTTATTTTTTGAGTTATTGATGATGGCCATTCTGAATGGAGTTAGGTATCTCAGTGTAGTTTTAATTTACATCTCCTTGATGACTATTGAGGTTGAACATTTCTTCATGTGTCTGTTGGCCACTCATGTGTCTTCTTTTGAGAAGTATCTGTTCATATCTTTTGCCCACTTTGTAATGCGGTTTTTTTTTTTTTCTTTTCAGCACATTTGAGTTCCTTGTAGATCCTTGATGTTAGGCTTTTGTCAGACATGGAGTTGGCAAATACTTTTTCCCAGTCTGTGGGCTGTCTCCCTGCTCTCTTGATGGGTTCTTTGGCTCTCACTAATCCCCTGTCTCATCTAGACCTCTGAAAGAAAAAACAAAAGTATTTTCACTAATAGGAAAAAACCACCATATCTTTTTCCAACTTAAATCAGAAAAACACATCATGTCTAGATAAAAGGACAAAATCCTAAATTTGCAAAAAGTTTAAGGTGGGTTTGCATAAACTCCGTCTGTTTAATCCTGGTTATCTTTCCGGTGAGCAGCCTAGAGTTGCTCAGTCTCTTTCCCGGACAGTTACATTTAATAAATAGCCTGACTGAGGTGTTTGTATTGGGAGTAAGGTGAGGGAAGTAGAGTCTGGCACCCCACCTTTTTTATACACTGAAGCTATTCCAGAAAGTCAGGTACAAGACCTCAACAGCAGTGATGCCTCCCCCAGAAAAGGCCCATCTGTCTGGTAGTGTGCAAGGGTCACATTGCCTGTGACACCCCCTTCTCCAACTTGCAGTTTCTGCAGGAATCACCAGTTGCAAATGCAACTAGGCTATGCATAAGAAGTGCAGAGACAGTGAACAGCTGGTTTGTCATCTTCAAATTCCAGAGGTTCCACTTGCCTCTCACAACAGACAGCAGCTCAGGTGCTGTTTCATCCATGGACAACTTCATAGTCACTCAAGAACCAAAAGTTTGCTGTCTTCTACCCCTTTATTCCTTCCTTTTCCCAATCAGTGTGTTTACCATGTTTCAGTGAACCGGGGTCATTTCAGTGATTCCCTCTTCTGATACTTATTGTGTCAGGGGTTCCCAAGGCCACTACAGATTTGATGATTCACCAGAAGAACTTGGAAGCCTCACTGAGTTGCCCTTATGGCTGTGATTTGTGACAGTGGGAGGCTACATGGCAAAATCAGCAAACAGAAGAGGCTCATGGGGAGAAGTGTTGAGGTAACCAGGTACACGCTTCTAAGAGTCCTCTCCCAGGGGAGCCATGCAGGATGTGATTAAAACTACCAGCAACAAGCTGTGACAGTACGTATGAAATGTTGCTAGTCTGGAAAACTGGCTTGGAGACTCATGTTCTGTTTTGTGTGTGTGTTTGGTGGGGGGGGGGGGGAGGCTGGTCATGTATGCATCCCCTGCCAGGCACCTACACAAATTCCAGACTACCGGAAGGAAAACAGGTGCTCAGTATAAACCACATTGTTTGTACACACCATTTAGGCACCCCTTCGTTAGTGGAAGGAACACTCTCTAAAGCTAATTTCCCAGATGCCAGCAAAGGGCCAACTTTGTAAGCAGACCTTTCCAAGGACAGCAGTCAGATCTGCTATGCTAACTCTTCATGGCACAAGGAAACTGTTGATTAGAGAGATTAAGTAACCTTGCCGACGTGATCCAGCTATCCGGTGACAGTGTTGGGTCTGTCTGGCTCCAAAGTGCAGACTTGAACCCCTGAGATGATCTTGACTCTGGAGTAAGGAAGCCTTTTTAGGATAAATCCATTTGTTATGCAATAGAAGAATCTGATATTTTGAGAAGTTGCATTGCCCAGGTCACATTGGAACAAAAATGTGGTGTTCTTCCAGACTCTCTGCTCTCACTCTTTTTTCCATCTGCACGCCCTGCCTTTCTGGCTGTTCTACTGTAACGTTCTAGTATTCCATACTGCCCTCGATTAGCTCCTGTTGGTCTTCTTAAGTCTTCTTACAAGTCTCCTCCCACTTGAGACATTGAGAAGAAGAAAGCTACTTCCACATCTAGCATAGGACATGACAGGAAAGGAAGCCATGCAGGAGCAGAAGTCTCCTGGTAGGTTTCAACTCCCTACTCACCCCTCCAGACAGTGGTTTATCTGACAGTGCGATTATGTCCTAGGCATGACCTGGCATCCCTGTTCCCATCAGGCTCCAGAGATTGCTCCAAGGGAAGTATCTGCTTGGTGTAAAATTTTACCCAACCGTTGAAAATCATGGAACTTTTTCACTCTCTTAAATCCTAATTCTTTGGATCAAATTCTTGATGTCCTTGTTACAGCCTGCCCTCCAGAGGACAGGATCAGAAGCAATATTCCAAGGATCCTCTCTCTACTTCTTCACAGATACCTGATTCTGTGTCAGTCTTGCCTCTGAAGATAACTATAATTGAGGTTATAGGTCAACCCTCATTCACACAAGTAGTATATAAACATTTTTTCAAGAGATGAGACTTGAGCTCTTGGGCTCAAGAAAGCCTTCTGAGTAGCTAGAATTTACAGGCACATACCTCCACACTCAGCATAAACATTTATTTTTTTTATTTTTTTATTTTTTGAGTTGGAGTCTCACTCTGTCACCCAGACTGGAGTGCAGTGGCCGCTCCCGGCCACCGCAGCCTCGACCTGCTGGGCTCCGTCGATCCTTCCACCTCAGCCTTCCAAGTAGCCGGAATTACAGGCATGGGCTACCACGCCCGGCTGATTTTTTGGATTTATTGTAGAGATGAGGTCTTGCTGCCCAGGCAGGTCTCGAACCCGCGGGCTCAGGCAATCCACTCACCTCAGCCTCCCAAAAGCACGGGATTACAGGCTGAGCCACCGAGCCCGGCTAGCATAAACATTTATAATGGCATACTGGCATAAACAGTAAAAAGAAAGATGAAGAGTTACCCCAACTATGTATATTTATTTGGGAATTATATGTGCCATATACTATTATAACTTATCAATTGCTACTTGAGAAATTACTTCAAATTTTGGCAGCTTAAGACATCAAATATATAATAACTCACAGATTCCTTGGGTAGGAGTTGAGGGTGGCTTGGCTGGGTGGTTCAGTTGAAGGGTTTTTCATAAGGATTTGAGGAAAATTCCGGCCAGGGCTGCCTCATCTGAAAGCTTAAGTGAGGCCTCTTCGGGGATGGCTCAATCATGGCTGCTGGCAGGAGGTCTCAGCTGTTCACTTTCCTGATCTGTCCATAAAGATGCTTGAGTATCCAATGATGTGGTAGCTGGCTTCTCCTAAAGCAAGTGATCCAAGAGAGAGTTCAAGGTGGAAGCTTTAGTGACTTTTATGTCCAGCCTGTCGCTTCTGCCATATGCTATGTTCATTGAAATAAGCTACCAAGGTACCCCACAGTCAAGAGGTGGGAATTAAGCTTCACCTGTTGAAGGTAGGAGTTTCAGATATTGTGTGCACTATTTTAGCCTATCACATAACTCTGTTATTTGGCATTTCATAGCACAATATTTATTTTCAAATCCATTATGGTCGTGAGGTTCTTAGAAGAGAAATGCAAGTTTCAGATTCTTGTATTTTACTGCAGGGTGAATTATTGTGGAAGGGGACTGACAGAAGTGGTGTGGAGCTAAATGAGGATTTACTGCACACAAGTGTGTGATAGGGAGAGAAGGGAGCTAACCCTCGTGGAGCATCTTCTGCAAGTGAGGCACTGATGTTCATTCCCTTCTGCTTCTGATGTTCAAACCCAGGGAGGGAACTGAGTTTGATTTTGGTCCCCATTATTCCATTTGTGGTCCCCATTATTCTATGTGTACTCATTATTCCATGAGATCCCAGTTCACTGACTTGGAGGTTATAACCACATTTTCACTCACCTATAATTGTTTGTAGTGATTTTACATCTTTGTGCTCTTTCCAGTTCCATTATGTCCAGGACCACAACGTAGTTCTGTTGTTAGCTCCTGCAACATAACAAGGAGAAAGAAATATTTGCATTTTGAGGCTGAAAATTCTTGTTATTTTTCTTACTGCATAACCTACATGTGATGACCTCATCATGTCTCCCTGCAAAGATTCCTATCGTGTGATGTGCCATAGCTTCATATTGATCCCTCTAGAGGAAAGCTGTGCATTGTTCCACCTGGTGTATTACTTCTAGAAACTGTGGAAGTAGTGCCTGTCCTCACTGTAGCTCTTCTGTTATTTGTCCCATCCAGACAGAGAATGTGAATGGGGGCAGATAATGGCAAGTTCCATTCCCACCGGTGGCCTCGCATCTCCTATGAGGAGATGGGAGCTTCCTGGTGGCAAATCTAAATGGTCAACTTCTCTGATGATATCCAAGTGATCATCTCTCCGCTTTGCCAGAGCGCCTGACAGTCGAGAGTCCCTTTGCTGGGACTTTGAGCCATCCCATTTTCAGCTCCTGCTCCTCCATGAGGTGTGACCAACCAGAAGAGGTGAGTGGGAGCAGTGCTGCCCTTGGAGTTACCTACCTTGACTATCGTGCATCTAGATAAATGATAGACTGTTCGGTCGTTTGTTGGCTGGTACATTTGAGAGCCTTTTTTCCAAGATAATGCATTCTGCTTTTGCTCTTCAGGTCCATTCTACCTATATAGTGTTCTCCTTTTTCCTTTGATTGCATCTGAATTGAGGTGATCACATCAGACTTGGCTACTGCTCACATTCTCCTCAACCCCATCCTCATCTCATTGTCTGTTTCATGATCGGAGACACAATAAAAGCCTGCCAGTCACAATCAGTAGTATTTTTTAAGAAAGCAAATTTATATATTTAAATATACATTTTGAAATATGTGAGGTTTCACTATGTTGCCCAGGCTGGATTGCTGTGGCTATTTATAAGTGTGATAGCAGCACACTACAGCCTCTAACTCCTGTGATCAGGCAATATTCCCACCTCAGTCATCCAAGCAGTTGAAACTACAGGCATGCACTACCATGCCTGGCTAATTTTTGTAAGGAATTGGGTAAACTCACCAAAGAAACTATAACTTAAAAACAAATTTACAATAACTGTGTGACTAACATCTTAAGTCATTAAAATTATTTACTGAAAGTAACTGATGAGAGTGCTTCAGTAAATGACTCAGTTCAGCAATACTAAGGAAACATTTTCAGTAGGGCCAAGAGAGAGAAAGCAAAATATGATCTAACTTAGGAAAACAGGAAAGTTTTTAAATGGATAGAAATATATAAAATGTGTAAAGTGCATCAGTTTAATTTAGAGAACATAGGATACTTGTGCGGGGGGCCGGCCCCTGCAAATCTTGGGGAGTCCCTTGGAAGATGTGGTGGCATCGGCGAATCTGTAGGGACAGATATTAAAAGAAAGAAAGAGAAGGCGAAAGAAAGGAAGTGGACAACTGTTCAATGAAATGAGCAGAAGCCGTTTATTGAAAGTTACAGCTGGTATTTATCCCCAAAATTTTCACAGGCAGTCTCACAAGTCTTTCATGTGAACACAAAGTCAGGTGCAGGGGGGACATCCCCCACCCACCAGATGATTAGGTGTGAGGAGGAACAAATCCCAAGATTGTCTTATTGTTCCCTTTGCTAGTTAATGTCCTTACTAGCCTAATGATGCTCTGATAATCAATAACTTCTAGAGCTCACACAAAACCCATGATGACTATCTTAAACTTTATTACCTTTCTAATCTATGCTAATACTACTTACACAATGCTACGGAAGCTCTTAATTATAGCTTAAGCCAATTCCTAAAGAATGTGGCCCAGTCCAAAGATTACACTGGGCC
>NW_007233829.1:0-4293 GCF_000164805.1 Carlito syrichta | reverse complement strand
ACTCTAGCTCCATCCAGGTTGCTGCAAAATTCATGATTTTGTTCTTTTTTATGGCTGCATAGTATTCCATTGTGTATATGTACCACTTTTTTTTAATTTGAACAAATGATTTTTCATTGTGTAGGCTGTGTCCTTCTCCATTAATTTCTCAGTGTCATAAGTGCATTAATGTATTTCAGCACTTTAAAGATGTCACTTCTGTGGCTTATGGCATGCATAGATTCTGATGAAATGTCTGTTGTCATTTACATTTTTATTATTTTGCATGTCAGAATTATACTTAGCTTGGATATTATTATTTTAAACATATTTCTGTACTCATTGTGCTACATATTTTATTAGAAATTTTGCTTCTATGTCTTATTTGTGTATATTTGTATTTTCCTTTTTCATATTTTTTGTCTGATTCTTTGTAAGTTATCATTTCCTTCTTGTTCACGAATAATATGAATCTCCCTAATGACTAATATTGTAAAAAATCATTCATTTTGTGTCCTTATCTTGCACATCCAATGTATACACAAATCTTTTTCCACTTTTTATTGTTTTTTTTACTATTGAGAGTGTATTTACTAGTAACAACGTCTAGTTCTCTCACAAATATGTGTTTTGCAAATATTTTCTTCTCCCCTCTGCTTTATTTGTAAACTTGTCTTTTAAGAAACCTAGATATCTTTGTTTTGAAGAAAACTGACGTGTCTTTTTAAAATTTCTTTATTAATTTTACCTAACAAACTTGGCCTTACCTAAGATTCCAATTTAAAAAAATATATTTTATATCATTAGATTTTACACTTAGGTCTGTAATACATTTCTTTTTGTATATGATTCAAAATATGGGCCAAGATACTTTTTGCATAAGATGATCAATTTTTCCAATACCATATGTTGCAAAGACTAAATTCCTTCAAAATATCAAAAGATGGATCAATTTCCGGACCCTTTATTTCCTCCTATTGAGCTACATTTTTAGACTTCCTCTTTTAATGAAATTCTTTGTTTCTGGTTTATTAAGCCAGAAACTCAGATTTTGATTTATATGCATTTTTTACATATTGACTTTTAAGTCTAGAAACTGCTTGAGCTTTTTCCCACAGAGAGTTGGGAGGAGACATTCCAAAATCAAGCAAATTCTTTGCTTTAGGAGAATCCAACTATGCCTAATGTTTTTGGTACTTGTTTTCCCATGGCCTCATAGTCAGATGAATGTTGTCAAGTAAGTCATCATTAACTATACATAAAATATATTTAGTAAAGAAAAAGCACGTGTATATAGTGGAATATTTCAATAACAAGTGATTTTCACTTGCAGATCTTAAAATTTAAACTTCAATTTTGTCTTGATCCTAACATTTATATGGAGTCAAAGTTGTTTTTTTAGCCGGGTTCAGTGGCTCAGCCTGTAATCCCATGCCTTTGGGAAGCTGAAATGAGTGGATTGCCTGAGCCCGCGGGTTCGAGACCCGCCTGGGCAGCGAGACCTCATCTCTACAATAAATCAAAAAAAAAAAAAATCAGCCGGGCGTGGTAGCGCATGCCTGTAATTCCAGCTACTTGGAAGACTGAGGCGGAAGAATTGCCAGAGCCCAGCAGGCGAGGCTGCGGTGGCCAGGAGCGGCCACTGCACTCCAGTCTGGGTGACAGCGTGAGACTCCAACTCAAAAAATAGAAGCAAAAACAAAAAAAACAAACAAATAAAAATGAAATGCTATATATGACTTGGGATTCAGTGTTCATGTATTTGGTAAGAGTGATTCACCTAATATTTAAAGTTGTATAACTGATTGGTTTTCGGATATGAAGTCCTAATACGATATGAATGAGGAATGAAATCAAAGTCTTCTTAAGAAACTGACCACATTACTATTATGTAAGTTTTTCATTATCAATGATGCTATTATTTTCCTGAAGTTTCTCAGTCTCTCTCTCTCTCTCTCTCTCTCTCTCTCTCTCTCTCTCTCTCTCACCTCTTTGAGACAGGGCTTCACTATGCTACCCAGGCTAGATTGCAGTGGCACAATCCTGGCTCATTACAGCCTCAAACTCTTGGGCTCAAGTGGTTCTTCTGCCTTAGTCTCTCAAGTAGTTGGGACTATAGACACCAATAGCCATTCCTGGCTAATGTTTCTCTGTTTTGTAGAGACAGAGTCTGACTTTGTTGTGTAGCCTGCTTTTCAACTGCTCACCTCTAGCAATCCATCAGTCTCAGCTGCCCAAAGTTCTGAATGACAGGTGTGAACCACTGCATCTGGCTCTGTTTCTTTCAATATTCTCTCCTTCATATATTGAGTATTGTTGTTTCTGCCTCTTTTGCAATCCTGAGGATTCTGAAATGTCCACCATCCAGATTATATTGTGAGTAAAATATAGCAGGCACTGCTCATCTATGATGTCCTGATAACATTGTCATCTTGCCTCACTCTAGCAAATGAAAGTAATAAATACAACTTCCTTTTAAAATTGTGTATCTATAGTTCATGTGTCCTATGTCCTTGGGTGTGCAAGACTTTGAATTTTCTTTAAATAAGAACTGGATTCATTTTCATTCTGAATGTGATCACGTTTGTAAACCCGGGTTTCTGCTTAGTTCATGCTGAAGATAATAACAGTTTCTTGTTGCATATCACCTTCAATTTCCTTTGATTCTTCTAATGATTTTTTGAAATGAGAACTATCATAAGACTATCTCACAAAAGAGGAAGCCAGGATTCAGTGAATGTAGATAACTTGCCTAGGTACACCAACAGCAAATTGTAGGTGTGGATCTCAGAATCATATCTTTTTTTTCATTCAATAAAACTTATTGATTTCTACAAAATGCCAGGTACTGTTCATCCATATGATTTTCATGTATGTTCAGGGAATAAGACAATGAACAATAAACTATTCTCATCCTCTAGTTGAGGAATGGAGGAGAACAAAAATTAGCGAATATATAAACACAAGTATAAACATATAAAAATTAAGCAAATGGGTAAAATAAATAAGATGTAGGATAAGAACTACAGAAAGATGGATTGCAGGGAATATGCTGAAGACAGTTTGTCGGAGAAGGTTAAACTTTGTAATTATAGTGAAGGTAAAATTTAAGAAGGAACATGAAATGGTTTTAAAAAAGAACAGTGTGCATATCTGGGGAGGTAGTGCTCCAGGCAGAGAAAATAGCCAGATGGTAAGGTCATGAGGCAAGAACATCCTTAGAGTATTCAGGGAACAAAAAGGACAATAATGTTTGGGGAAAGGAGAGCTTAGTGTGGAGAGGAAGAGACAATGAGATGGAAAGGAAGCATAGGGCTCAGATCCCAGGACTTTGGAGGCAGCTTGAGGCCTTTGGCTTTTTTTAGTGTAATCCATGGAAGAGATTTGAATGACATGATCTGACATGTTTTGGGAGAAGCTCTCTGCAAGCCATGTTCAATACAGACAGCAGGAGTATGAGAACATAATTGGGAAGACAAATAATTAATTCAAATAATTGATGTAAGCCAGGCTCAGTGACTCAACCTGTAATCCCTCACCTTTGGGAGGTTGAGGTGAGTGGATTGCCTGAGCCTATGGGTTCGAGAATCACCTGGGCAGCGAGACCTCATCTCTACAGTAAGTCAATAAATCTGCCAGGCGTGGTAGTGCATGCTTGTAATTCCGGCTACTTGGAAGGCTGAGGCGGAAGGATCGCCAGAGCCCAGCAGGTCGAGGCTGCGGTGGCTGGGAGCAGCCACTGCACTCCAGGCTGGGTGACAGAGTGAGACTCCAACTCCAAAAAAAAAAAAAGAAGAATTGATTTACTCAAAGATGTTAGATCAGGGATTAGCAAGACAGGACCACAGAACATTTTTAGTGACCTGTGACATAAGAATGATTCTTACATGTTGAAAGAGTCTTGAAGAAGAAGAAAAGGGAGTGGAAAAGCAAGAGGAGGAGGAGGAGGATGAAGGGATAAGGAGGAACAAAAGGTGCTACAGAAACCATATATGGACCACAAAGCCAACGATGTTTGAAATTTGGAAAACATTTGCCAAAATCTGAAGTCAAGCATCTAGCTGAAAGTAGGTTTTCCACAAAATTCAAGGGAGGATTACAAGAGTTAAATACTTGATGAATATGCTGTAAAGTGATGAGTGTTGAGAAATATCTGTGACTTCATTCTCAAACATCACAAAAAAGACCATTCATGTCCATTGATCTTTAGAAAAATAATCTGGTCTCCAGAACTGTAAAACAAAAAGCACTGTCTAACATGAACAATATCAAGAAAAATATATAACAATAAGAAAATAATAACAAAAAGTAACA
>NW_007233828.1:0-20645 GCF_000164805.1 Carlito syrichta | reverse complement strand
AACCTCCTGTTTTCACACATCTAGTAGAGGTAGAAATGGAACATAGGCTTTCTGTTTGCTTTATTCATTAAATAAATATTTATTGAGTCCCTATTATGTGCCAAACATTGTTCTAAGTACTGAGGACAAAGAAAGTCCCTACTACAATGTAGTTTGCATATTTTGGGAACACAGATAATGAAAAAAAAATGAGCAAAGAAGATGACTTCAGAAAATGGTAGGTGTTATGAAGAAAATGCAACTGTGATAGAGGACAACTTTAGTTACAGGAATCAGAACAAACCAGTTTGAAAGAGAAAAATGTGAGCTGAAATCTGGTGAAAGAGAATAAGTAAATTATGCAGGGATTTTGGGGAATATTACTCCAGGCAAATGGGGTAGCCAGTGGAAATATAAAATGAGTGTGGTCAAAGCAAAGTAATCAAGGAAAAGAATAAGATCTGAGAAATAAACAGGGCAAATAAGGGCAAGAATTACAAACCATGGCAAAGAATTTGTATTTTATTTGAAGTGAAGTGGGAAGTTGGTGCCTTCCTGATGATAACATGCTGTCTTTAAATCTATTTGTGTCCCCTCTGCTATATTGGTTGACTGACGGGTTCTGTCACTTAAATGCCTTCAAGGCATGAAAGACCCATCAACATGCTGGGCTCATTGAAGACCCTTTGAGGGGATACATTGAATAGATCATCTTTGGAGGTTTCTGAAAAGCCTATGCTTAATGCTTTTGCCCAGGGACAGCATGGTGGCCCTTCTACAAACCTATACAGTATGTTACTCCACTGAATATTGTATGCAATTGTAACGCAGTGGTATTTGGTATCTAAACACATCTAAACATAGAAAAGATACCGCAAAAATATGGTATAAAAGATGAAAATGGTACACCTGTATAAGGAATTTACCATAAATTGAACTTGCTGGACTAGAAGTAGGTCTGGATGAATCCTTGAGTGGTGAGTGAATATGAAGGCCCAGGACACTACTATATACTACTGTGGACTTTATAAAGACTATACACTTAGGTCACACTAACATTTATTAAAATATTTTCTTCAATAATAAATTAACCTAAGCTTCCTGTAACTTTTTACCCTTTAAAGTTTATAAAATAGGTTTGTTTACACCAAATCACCACACACACATGAATACTGTGTTATACTGTGACATTACATGCCTTAGTCATAAGAATTTTACAGCTCCATGATAATCCTAGGGAAGCACCATGATATTTGTAGTCCATCATTGGCCTAAATGTCATTATGTGGTGCATGGCATTTGTTTACTCCTTGCCTTATTCCAAGGATACTTGAAAGAGTTTATATGAAGTAAAATGTGATTAATAATGTAGGACCATCTGATGAAAAGGAAATGGGTTGACTTGCATGTTGAGATAGTATACTTTAAGTCACTTAAAGAAAACAATTTGTTTTTCCCCTGGTGCCAATCTTGGAGAGCAATTTCTCACATGGAATATTGAGTAAGGGTTGTGAGTGATAAGTAGCTCATGCAGAAGTGACAGTCCCATGGTTAGTTATTTTTTGATAGTCACTTTTGCTAAAAGTTGAAAGCATAAACTTAAAAATAATAATTCAGTGAAAGTGAATCTGCAAGAAACTAGATGCTTAACTCTAAAATGAGGGGCAGAATTGCCAAGTTCTAAGGCCCTGGGAGCTAGAGTTAAACTCATCTCACAGTGGAAGTTCAGCTTTACAGTTTAACAGCAAGGACACTTGAAGCAAATTAACCTGGAAATGGCTTACTGTTCTTAACAAAAACCAGTGTAATTATTTATTTACTACAGAAGCTATGATGGTTAAGGGAGACAATATGTGAAATGTTCTTGTACAGTGTCTGCCTATATAAATGCTCAAAAAATGCTAGTTCTTATGCCCTTGTGGTGATCTTGGGTATCTTGGTAAACATATAGAATACTCAACACAGAGGAGAGACAGTAGATCCCAGAAATGTTAGCTCTGTCAAGTTTTACTTCACGTGTACACAAGAAACATTTTAGCATTTATAATTTAAATTTACCTAGGCTACAGGACATATTGTGTTGAATGACGTTCTCCAAGCATAAAATGTTCCCTAGTGGGCAAGGATGCCAAAAACAACTCATGAAAAATACCTTCAAGGCTAATTTATGTAAATCGACTCGATATTTCAAAAGATGGAGATCTAATTTTTTTTTTTTTTTTGGTCAACAAGCAGCCTTAGAGTAACAAGTAGTCTTGCAAAGCACTGGGTAAAAATCTTTTCAAGGTTCTATTGTGACTAGAAATGTACTAGCAATGAAAAACAAGTACAATATTCTATGAACCTCTCTCACATTAAACCTTATTGACTCCTATTTTCTTCCAGAGTTTTATTTCATTTTAAAAGAATCAACTATTAATTAATGGCAAACATGTCTGTTCTGAGTTGCATCTCATTTTTGTTAAATTGAGTTTATCTTCAGATTTGCTGGTAGAATTATAAAGAGCCCTAATGTCTATTTGTTGTCATGGCCACTGGTTTGGTGCTTTGTGCAGGTTATCATAGTGTATTTCATTGAATCTCTGATGCATTGATTGAAAGATATGTCATTATTTTATGTAATGGTAAAATGTCAACACTTACACTACGGCATAAATTTTTCTTATCACTGGAAATTTCTACTGGTACTATTTGAAAGAGCTTCTTTAGACTTATATGGATACAATTTAAAAAATCATATTTCATGCTTCTGCATACAAAGAAAGGAGCTCATGAATGAAATAAATTGATTAATGTATTCCCCAAACTTCAAATTTAGAGTCTTTTCCTTTTTAAAAATGTATTGGCAGTAGTGGGAAACTGCCAGGGGAGGGGGAAGCATATAACATCAATAAGGGTACCCAAATTTTACCTGCATGATGACCACTTGTGTGTCTAACCCTGAGTTGTACCCCACATCTTTAAAATAAAAACAATAATTTAAAAATAGATAAAAATTAAAAAAGAAAAGTACGTGCACTCAATTTTTTAATTGACTAAATTTTTTAATTGACAGACAAAATTGTATGTATTCATTGTGTACAACATGATATTTTTAAGTATATATACATTGTGGAATGGTTAAATCTAGCTAATTACCACATGAATTGCCTCACATAGTTATCTCTTTTGTGGTGAGAGCACTTAACGTCCACTCTCTTAGCATTTTTCAATGATACATTATATTCTTATTAACTGCAGCCACCTCCATGGCACCTTGGAGTCTTTCAGAATTTTTACCTATGAGTAGGAAGCAATTTGCTGTAATGAAGGATTGGAGTTTAGAAAGGTGGCAGGTTTTTAGTTTAGGTCCTTCAAACAAAATGAATCACACAGAAACTACTGTTTTTTGGCTTGAGCACATCCACCTGATCTTAGAGTCGGGCATGAGGGATTTATTCCAAATACATATGGCCAACAGGGAACAAAAATTCTTGGCTTGTTTTTCAGAGGCCTCTGTTTTGTGCAACCCTTGAATCATTATTTGCTTCTCCTTTCTCTTTCTTTCCTCATTCTTCTCACACTTTGCTGTTTTCCTTCCTATGTCTTTTGATCAGTGTCTGATATCATTACCTAATAAAAATTGCATGATTGGAAATCCACCCTAATAAATAAGAAACTCATATTTGTCAAGATCAAATCATACTCATGTCCCATTGCATTTATTTTTCATGTTACCCTAAAAGAATTATATTGATGCTTTGTTCACTGTTTTTGGCATAATGGAGGCAATATATAATCTAGTATAAATTAGAGGAACTCAGATGAGAGCAATTTCATAAGCTTGCATAAGAAAATTAAAGGAGATTCTGGGTTCATCATTGAGTATTCATTATTTAACAAATACTTATCATGTACCTTATGTGTTCCAAGTACACTATTCTAAGATTTTAATTGTGATCAAGAGTAGACATAAGAAACCTTCTACCTTAAAATATATAGTCTAGTGATTTCAAGTCCCATTCCTAATCTGATGAAACACAAATTTCTCAAGTCAAGACAGACCTCTTCTTGAGTTCCAAGTCGTATGTTCTCAACTCAATATTTTCACTTCGATGTCACCTCAAAGTCAACATGTCCAAGACTGGACTTATAAAATTGAACTTACACTCTCCATGATATTCCAATAAAAGAAAAATAAATGCCACTTATTTCTCTTCTAGAATTTCCTATTTTAGTGAATGTCACCTTGATCAACACAGAGTCTCAAGGAGAACCACAGAGGTGGAAATGATCCCCTCCCCTTTTCTCAAGCCATTTTAAAAAATCTGTCACAAGTCCTGTTGATTATACTTCTTAATATCTAGCAACTATGTTAACTTCTCTTTATTTCACCCTCACCACGATTGTCCTAAACCAAACCAGTCTCACAGTTTTGTGAACCGCTGCAAATGTTCACAAACTAGTTTTCAGAGATTTGTACTGACAACCACACCACCCACCCCTTCAATTCGCCTTTCACTCTGCAGCCAGGATGAGTATAAATGAGATCATGCATATGTATTTTTGTTCATTGCTCTATCCCCAGCACCTTTAATTTTACCTAGCAATAGTAAACACAAGATGTTAAAGATCAATATCTTTGACGTGGCCTATGCCATGCTGCATCACTTGTCCCTGCCTAGTATTGCAGTATCATCTCTCATTAGTATCCCTCTCAAGCTCTTACCCTCTTTCTGCGCCTTGACCAAACTGGGCTTCTTTAAACTTCTCAAACAAATCCTGTTCCCTCTTACCACATGGTCTTTGCACATACTGTCCCTTTAGTCTGGGTCAGGAGCTCAACTTATGGGCTCCTACTCTTTCTTCAACTCTTAGGCCACATGCTACCTCCTCAAGAAAGTCCACCCTATCTACTGTCCCAGACTACATGGTTTTCTTAGTCATTTACCTAAAAGATCCAAATTTTGTTCTTTAACAATACTTTTCTCTGTTTATAATGATGTATAATGATATGTTAGTGGGATCAATTGATTAATTTTGTCTCTTCATTGACTTGGGAGCTCCATAAGAGCAAGGAAGATGTCTTCTTTTACTCACTGGTACCTAGCACCTTTCTTGGCCTTTAAATGGCACACTATGAATGTTTACTAAATGAAGACAAATACTTTATTGAAAAATGCATTATTTTTTATTTTTGTTTTTTTTTAAGTTGGAGTCTCACTCTGTCACCCAGACTGGAGTGCAGTGGCCGCTCCCGGCCACCGCAGCCTCGACCTGCTGGGCTCCAGCGATCCTTCCGCCTCAGCCTTCCAAGTAGCCGGAATTATAGGCATGCGCTACCATGCCTGGCTGATTTTTTTATTTATTGTAGAGATGAGATCTCGCTGCCCTGGTGGGTCTCAAACCCGCGGGCTCAGGCAATCCACTCACCTCAGCCTCCCAAAGGGCAGGATTACAGGTTGAACCACCGAGCCCGGCTGAAAAATGCATTATTAATTCTAACTAAATGTATAATTATTTTATAAAATCTCTAAATCTTATTGCAAATAAAAATCACAATTTGGGCACAATTATGGTATCCTCTATCTTTGTCATTACTTTTTTCCCTTCATGAGAATACAGTCTATGACAGAAGAGGTTGCTGGCATTTTTAAAAATTGAGTTGTTCATCACCTTAGGAAAGATGGCAACAAAAGTATTCATTTAGAATACAAGCTGTAAACAGACTGAATCCTGACTCTATGTTTATGGAGTTAAACTTTAGAAGTTTATCATCTGTAATTGTCATCAGGTAGCAAAACACTTTTAATTGGTATTTCAGAACCTAAGAGAAAATGAACTAGGCAAAAACAAATAGAGTCAGCCATAAAGTTAAAGGGCATGTTTTTTTACTCTGCCGAGTGTCTAAGGGGGAATTATTTAATTCAGTTGGTCAGTCAACAAATCAGTCTAATTCTCTAAATCTGGTTATTTTCCTTGCAAAATATATTTGTTCTCTTCACCATAAAAGCATATTTGCAGAAGGCATTGACTATGAAATTCTCTTTGCCACAGTTATTGAAGGAGAATATAAAGGGTCACATAATAATTAGGCAGTCAATATTTTCAAAACAAGATTAAGATTCTCATTCCTATTCAAAGTCATTCTTTGTCAACTGAGCTATGAAAACTCTTTCCACCCCAAAGAATACCAAATTTTAAAACATAAAATATCTCTAACATAAAACCTGAAAACTTATGACACTTTTAGTCACTCAGTGATATATTCTTGCTTAAAATATTTGGAATTATTAAATATTACTTTACCATATTTCAGAATTGAAAGCCCCAGCTGTTTTTCCAACCATGCATATGCATCAAATTAAGAAAAATTTTTTAAAGTTAGAAGAAAGAATAATGCTTTTTTGTTGGTGGGCATCCTAGGTAATCAGCATGCTACATAACAATATCATCTTGTAGTTTACAACATACATTACTTAATTTGAGCCTCAGAATACTCCTATGAAGACAGCATTCTTATCCTCTCCAGTTCCCAAATGGCAAAACTGAGTGTTGCCCATCATTATCAGATAGCAAATGATGGAGCTGGTATTTCATACATATCTCCAGATTTCAAGTCCCGTGATCTTTTGCTCTATACCACTCTGAAGAGAAGAGTTTATGATTAAGTTACTGGAAGGATAAGCCAAAATAAATTGCCAAAGTTTCCCGTATTCCCCAAATCAATAAGAAAAGTCTGAAGGGGTGATAGTGATTATCGAATGTCTCCAGAGTTACTAAGAGTTACTCTTGTTCCTTCTGCCTCCAGAATGAAATGAACTTACCTGAGGAATAAAAGTCAAGATCTGTTCATTATTGAGCTCCCAGGATATGCCTGACACTGTACAAGATACTGGAAATGCAAAGACAGATAAGATATGCCTCCTGAACTTAGAACCTCACATTTCTTTGGAAGAGATGAAAACATAAACAGGTAGTCATGAATCAAGTGGTAAATTCAGTGAAATAGATATGCAGAAGGTCTTTGGGAACACAGAGAAAACCCTCTATCTTGGCCTGCAGTATGTCAGAGAAGTATCCTGACCAAAGATAGCCCCAAAGGTCAACTGAGCCTCATGATGCTTTTGAACTAAAAACTTTGTGAGAATAAGAGAACTTATATTAGTTATTTTTGAATCACTAGTACCTAGTATATGGCTGGTGCTCAATACATTGGTTTGTTATCCAAACTGAACTGCCTGGTCAGAGATTCTAAGGAAATTCATGAAATACAAATTCTCTCTCTTGGAAACAAATATGGCTCTCAGGTCACATGATGATGTCTTTTCAGTTCCTCAGTTAATCCAATATTTCTTACCATGAAATATTTTCAAGCATTAATATATTAACACCTGTGAAATTTCCTTCTGTTAAGATTTTGGACCACACATTAATTTTTAACTTAAGTTTTCTTCCAGCTTGATGATCTTTTGATCTTATCTCAGATTTCTCTTAGTTAAAAGAAAAAGTGTTTTGTAGACCAAGTAGTGCCTTTTGTATTGAATTGCCTCACATATTATCATTGCCGTTAATAACAGCATAAATTGAATGGTTTCCATTTAATCAGTTATCAAGTTCTGTCAATTCTACCTCAACATTTAGTTTTGAAATCTCTTTTTCTTCTTCTTTATTATAAAAATTGATTCAGCCAGGTGCAGTGGCTGAAGCCTGTAATCCCAGCACCCTTTGGGAGGCTGAAGTGAGAGGATGGCCCAAGCCCATGGGTTTGAGACCAGGCTGGGCAACTTGGCAAGACCTCATCTCTACAACAAAATAAAAAAATTAGCCAGGCATGGTAGCGCACACTTGTAGTTCTGACTACTTGGAAGGCTGAGGTGGAAGGACTGCCTGAGCCCAGCAGGTCAAGGCTGGGGTGGCCATGAGCATGCCACTACACTCCAGCCTGGGCAACAGAGTGAGAGTCCAACTCAAACAACAACAACAACAACAAACCAAACAAACAAAAAACTGATTCTACCTTATTCTCCTCTCTTGCCTAAACTTTCACGTTAATATTCTATTCCCATGCTCACAGAGCTTCCAAAGTGATCTGGAGACTTTATTTTTCAAAAACCTTTGATGGCTCTCCATTGCTAATGGGGTAAAATCAACACCCTTTAGCAAAGTTTACCAGGCCTTTATATCCTGAAAAGTGGATAGGGTTGATATGAATTACATTGTGTTATTTGTAAACAGAATACTTACAGCCCATCATCAATTAGTTATTTCAAGAAATTGAAGTCAGTTTTTAAAAACACTGTCTTGTGGTATCTTAATTTCTTGCCCTGCCAAATATAGTCACAAACCAGGGTTACAAAACTGCTATGCCTAGATGCTGAAAACACTGTCTCTTTGACAAAAATATTGGTCTCTTGAAGAAAGTGGAAGCTATGAAAATAACTTTTTCCACTGATGGAAGGCCCCTGCTGTACTCTCTGATGGTGATTTGGAAATATTTATTTTAGCAGAATTGGGATTATAACAATTTTCATGCATCAACAGAGGTTCAGAAGTCAGCCCCTCAAGTTCTACTGTCAATTCTCCAGTCAGTTCAACCCTGTATTTAGACTTTCCAGGTTCTATTGAAGCTTTAACTACTGAAAACGTTAAAGATATTGTCTCACTCAAAAATATTATAGAGAACTTGCTGTGTTGATTTTGTGTGTGTGTGTGTGTGTGTGTGTGTGTGTGTGTGTGTGTGTGTTTGTGTGCATCTTGTCCTTCATACTGTACTAGCACACTACTATCTCCAATAATATGGGAGATATTTTTGAATTGATGCCTAAGCAATTGTGGCACATCATACTGAATCATTACCTTCTCTGCCCAGTCTGGTTTACTTTCAGAAACTAAAGGAAATGTCTTAATTAGAAGGAGAAAATTCTAGTGAATCAGAGAAATTAAATTGATTAAATTCAATCCTCTCATTTTTGATGTTGTAGTCTGTCTGGCACAACTGCTGGGGCTTAATTCAGAGGGGATACAACAGTAGCGTGGATTTTGGAAAATGAGTTATTAATGTTCTCTTCTGAAAAATGTCTGCCACTTCCTTTTATTTCCATGCCTTGATTACTGTTTCTTTACCATACCAAGGTAATAGGGGAAAAAAACAACAACAACAACTAGTGAAGGGTAAGATCAGTTAATGCAACTCTAAGAAGTATAAAAATGAGGGAGTCTCTGTCTGTCTGTTATACTGGGAGTGTCTGAGAATTCCTGGGTGAATGAATGAAATCGGGGTACAAATTCTGATTCTTCCCTGACTGGCTGTGAAGTTGATTCACCCATAAGATAAAGGGTTTGTCCTGGCTGATATGTTTGTGTGTAGGTGTGTCTTTATCTCTAACATTTTCTGACTCTGTGATCTAGACCATAATCCTGATAAGGATATCCTTTCTGTAATAAAAGGGTTTCCTGGTCTCCTGGCTTTCTGCACAAGTATGTGTAATAGAGGGGAGAAATGAAAGCAGAGGAAATATAGAAATGCAAACTAGACCAAAAAATACTACTCTTAATCCTCTCATTTGTCTCTCTATGGGAAACTCCAATCATACTTCCTCCATGACTCAGTAGAGTTTCAGACCTAGGTCTGACCTTTTACTTCTATGGGAAACAACCTGCAGGTTTAGCTTAGGGGCAGAGGAAGAGTCTGCATAATTGTGCTAAGAGGAAATAGGTGCTTGTGTCAGATGAGAGAGCTGCTCAAGATAGAACATGGAATATTGTGTAAGGTAAAGCAGAGTGTGAGGTGGTAAAGGGTGAAAACCATGCTTGTGCTAACCATAATAATTGGCACTTACTGATTATTTACTGTGTGCTGGGAACTACTGCAGAATATTTACACATGCTAACTGAATGTATCTCTCAATAACTCTGTGAATTAAGTATGTATAATGAGACAGAGGGTAACAAAGATTAAATATCTTG
Organism: Carlito syrichta; assembly: GCF_000164805.1. NCBI lineage: Eukaryota > Metazoa > Chordata > Mammalia > Primates > Tarsiidae > Carlito > Carlito syrichta. The sequence goes on along the minus strand of NW_007233828.1, from coordinate 10,718 downwards.
CCTAAGGTTCCATTAATAGTAAGTGGTAGAAACAGGACTAAAACTCTGGTCTGATTATATTCCTAACCATCCTGCCTCAGTGATCTAACATGCTTGTGATCTGATTATTTCCTTTATTAAAAATTTTGATGGTAACAGATGTTACTTAAAACAAGTGAAGTTTGAAAATAATTAATCAGAACCTTTTGTTTTTTGCCTCTGGAGATATAGATATGCAAATATTGGTGATAATAGAAAGAATCTAGAATGAGTATGTAAACGTGTTTATGAACAGAGACTGGAAGTTCCCAGAAATGAGTTGTGAGTCCACCAACCTTATGCCACTCAACTCTGATTATCCTGATTCATCCAGAGGCTTCTAGGTCTTTCCATCTACTCATGTATTCATTTATTTATTCACTTATACATTCATTTAATAAATATTTATTGAGCCTTTACCAGGTGGCACATTCTATTCCAGGTATTGAGGACACATCAATCAACAAAGCAGCCAAATATTCCTTCATCCACGGGACTTGAATTCTTGTAGAAGAAGATAGAAATCAATAAAATAAATAATATATCTGAAAACAACAGGTGCTATTGAGAAAAACAAAAGAGAAAAGTACTGAAAGGGTTGTACAATTTTAAATAAAATAGGGAAGGCCAAGGTGAGAAATTGTCAGTTGAGCAAAACTTAAGGAAGGCAAGAGCCATGTGTATAACTGTGGGAAGACTATTTCAGGTATGGAGAATAGATAGTACAAATGTCCTTTGGTGGAGGCACATGCCTGCATATTCCAGGAACATCAAGGGAGGCAGTGTGACTGGAGTAGAGTAAGCAAGGCTCAGAGGAATAAGAGAAGGGTCCATAGTGATAATGAAGGACCAGATTGCAACCTTAGGGACCATTATATTGACTTTGGGTTTTATTCTGAGGGACCTGAGAAGTCATTGGACATTTTGAGCATGGAAATGCCATAATCTGACATGTGGTAAAGAGACCACTCTGACTTCTTTGCTAAGAATATACCATAAGGGGCTAGGGATAGAATCAGGTAGATCAGTTAACTTAAAAGGCTTTTGTAAGCTGGGCTCGGTGGCTCAGCCTGTAATCTTGCGCCTTTGGGAGGTTGAGGTGAGTGGATTGCCTGAGCCCGCGGATTCAAGACCCACCTGGGCAGTGAAACCTCATCTCTACAATAAATCAAAAAATCAACTGGGCGTGGTAGCGCATGCCTGTAATTCCAGCTACTTGGAAGGCTGAAGTGGAAGGATGGCCAGAGCCCAGCAGATCGAGGCTGTGGTGGCTGGGAGCAGCCACTGCACTCAAGTCTGGGTGACAGAGTGAGATTCCAACCCCCCAAAAAATAAATAAATAAAGGCTTTTGTAATAATTCAAAAAGGCATGATGTCTGTAATAGCTTCCTGTTTCTACTGTAACAAATTACCTCAAACTTAGTGGTTTAAGATAATGAAAATTCATAATTTTATAGATTTGTAGGTCAGTAGTCAGGTACAGGTATCACTGGATAATAATCAAGGTGTTGGCAGGCTGTGTTCCTTTCTTGGGACTCTAGGGACAAATTTACTTCCTGATCATTCAAGTTGTTGGGAGAATATAGTCACTTGTGATTGCAGGATTGAGGTCCCCTTTTTCTTGCTGGCTGTAATCTTACCTTCTAAAGGCCTTTCTCCAGTCCTTTCACATAGCCTCTACATCTTAGAACCATCAACAGGGTGTTGAATCTTTCTCATGATGCTATCTCTCTGACCTTCCTTCCTTTTTCACATCTTTTTCTGTTCCAGCTGGAAAAGATTCTTTGCTTTTCAGGATTCATGTAATTAGATTGGGTCCACTCAGATAACTCAGTCAATTGCCCTATCTCCAGGCCAGGATCTTTAATCACATCTACAAAATCCCTGTTGCCATGCAAGATAACACATTCATAGGTTCCAAGAATTAGAGTGTGTATATAATGGGAAGGAGGGGTCATCATTCTGTCTGCCACAATGCCTTTTTTAATCAGGGTGTAGGAGTGGAGATTGTGAGGAGTAGTAGATTCTGGATATGTTTTTAAGGCAGAAACAACGGGAATTTTCCATTTTGTTGAAAGTATGCATGAAAGAGAAAATTTATGGATGATTCCAACCAGTTTTGTCTGAGTAATGAGAATAATTGAACTGTCATTAATTGAGATGAGAAAGACTACATGGGCAGGCTTTGAGGGTCTATCTTTTGGGATAGGTTAGGTTATTTTGTAGTAGCTAATAATCCTAAAATCTCAGTGGCTTTCACAAAGAATATGACAACCACTTAAACATTTTAAAAATAGAATTAGGGGATACAAATGTGGTTTTCTTACATGGATATACTGTGTAGTGATAAAGTCTAGGTTTGACAGTACATTTTTTGTTTGGTCCTTGCTTCAAGGTTTAGTTATAAAGGCCTTATGGTTCAAAGATTTTCTCAGTTTTATATTTGCTAATTGGTAATGAAAACCATTTGCATCTTCCAATCCTGCAAGCCCCAGGATTTTTAAAGAACTCTTTCTATTTCTTCTCACTTTTGCTTTAAAGCAGACAACTCTTTTCAGAGCTTCTCTCTTTCTTGAGATACATTACATTTTCGACCACAAAGCAACAAGGTTATTAAGGCCATCATTTATCTTTCAAGTTATTGCAAGTAAACATTTCAGCCCTATGCACTGTAGATTACCATCCTTTCTATACTCTGATGACATTTTTTTTCTCTTCTTGCTACCTGGCCCTAAAACCAATGCCATGGTTTTCTGTTATAGCAGCACCCATTTCTGGCACCCATTTTTCTATCAGGTGGGATAGACTATGTCATGTGGAAGCATCAAATGACCACAAAACTTTAGTAACTTATAACTGCAAAGATTTATTTCTTGCTAACACAACTCATTCCTACGTAGATCATTCATGTCTCTTTGTTCTGAAACCCACATTTATAAAACACCTCCTATCTGGATTATTGCTGGTCTGATGAGAGAACATAAGTAACCATGTACTGACTCTTTTTTTTTTTTAGAGTTGGAGTCTCACTCGGTCGCCCAGACTGGAGTGCAGTGGCCTCTCTCGGCCACCTCAGCCTCACCTGCTGGGCTTCAGTGATCCTTCCACCTCAGCCTTCCGATTAGCCAGAATTACAAGCATGTGCTACCATGCCTGGCTGATTTTTTTATTTATTATAGAGATGAGGTCTTGCTGCTCAGGCGGGTCTCGAACCTGTGGGCTCAGGCAATCTCACCACAGCCTCCCAAAGGCGTGGGATTACAGGCTGAGCCACCGAGCCTGGCTCATGTACTGACTCTTAAAGCTCTGTTTGGAAAGGACACATGTCATTTCTGCTTATATTTATTTTGCCTAAGAATAGCCAACTTGATGTCACTGGGATGAGAAGTATCATCCTCTCCCAGACTGGGTTTGTAAACATTTGCAAACAACAAAATACTGTCTAATACAAGAGACAAAAACAAGAGTTTGGTTTTGAATATATTAAGTTTGAAATATCTCTTAGACATCCAAGTGGAAAAATAAAGCAGGAATTCACATTTGAGAATCTATAGTTCAGGAGAGACACAAATTTTAAGAATCTAAATCATGCATAAAATAATTAAAACCAGAAGAGTGCAGTGGTTACGGTCATCAAAGAAGTGAGTACATCTAGAGAAGAGAAGATATCTACCATCATTTAGAAATGAAGTAGAAATAAAAGAAAAAAAATAGAAATGAGCAGGGGAAGGAATTGTCAGTGAGTTAGAGGAAAAACATGGGATGTATTGTGTCCTGAAAACCAAGCAAAGAAGTTATTTTAATGATGAAGCAGTGATCACTTTGTCATACTGCCAATAGGCCAATTAAGATAAAGTCTGAGAGTCAATCATTGGCTTCATTAGTGTGGAAACCACTGGTGATCTTGAGAACAGTTTTTTGGGGGCAGTGGGTATGAAAGTCTGACTCAAGAGTGCTTAAGAAAGAGTGAGAGGAAAGGAATTAATGATGGTTAAAAATGGGATGATAGATGGAGGGTAAGTAGAGTCAAGAGATGATTTTGAAAAAATTGAATGTGAGTGATATCAGCATGTTTGTGTGTTAATTTAAAAGATTTATGGTTTGAGATCTTCTCTCAATCTTTTAACTTAACACACAAACACACCGATATCATTCACATTACATTTTTTCAAAATCAGGAGGAAGTGTGTGTGTGGGGGGGGGGGCATGTAACAACATAAAGATACCCGATCCTAAACCAGGGGAAGTGAGGACCAGTTGGAGGCCCAAACTTCACCTGCATATATATTGCTTATGTACCTAATCCAGACTTATACACCACATCTTTATAATAAAATAAAGTTTAAAAAGACAGTAAGTAGATTTGAAAAAAAGATTTATAGAGTTAGAGTAAGTGATGATACAGCAAAGAAAGGGATAATTGAAAAAGGTCTTTGAGTAGGTGAGAGATTATAGGTTTACAAGTTGAAGTTTGGACTTAGCTAGAATGACAGACAGTACATTCCTAGTAACAGTAGAAAATATTGAGCATTATGGTATAAATGCTCATTGGCAGGTAAATGTGTTCATTGTAGCTTATTGAAGTTCTTTATTGATTTTTCTATTTAATCAATGAAACAAGCATAAAGGTCAGTTGAGACCAAGGGGAATAAAGTGTTGGGGAGTTGAAAACAGTGGAAAAAAGTATGAAATAGAACTATGAGAGAACAGTAGCGAGAAGAGACTAGGGCAATATAATTTGGTGACCAGGTAGCATTACTGATCATTCTGAGATCAGTATTCATAAGTTTAAAGTCCAGTCAGCATGGATGTGTGTTTTCTTCAGCTACATTCGGACCTAGAAGTAGAGCCAAGTGATAGATGAAAAACTGGATTTAACCACAGTTAGAGTTTTGCTAATATGAGAATGATAATTTGGGAGAGGAGAAAGGGAGTTTGCATTGTATGCAGGTGGTGATTATGATTGCCCATGAGTTTTTTTAACTGGATAATAAGAGAAGTAGTGACACTTAGAGGGTCAGAGATACTGAAAAAATGATAGGTTCACTGAATTGTAAATCTCAGTAGAATTGAAGAAACACGGGACTAAAGTTACTCAAGGAAGTGAAGTGGAAAGAGAGAAGCAGTGGTTGGAGACTGGGATGAATAAAATTGAAATTATTAAAAGGTTGTAGTTATATGTAATGACAAGATCTGTATATCAACAGCTTTGTTCTCTCTTTTGCCAGAAAAGGCAATGTTATTTCTGCTAGCCAAGAAGAAATTTATCTTTATAGCACTAAGAACCCATGGAGACTCACAGGTTGGGGCTTATGGATGACCTTAAATTTTCTGTGTCTCTGTTAATCTCATTTCTAAATGGGACCAATAATATTGCCTCTTCATTGAATTAATTCAAGGTTTAGAAATAATGTATGTAAAATGTTTGACACATACCATTTATGTCTACTGTTATTGTTGTTATTTTTCCTTATCCTAAACAGAATGAACTGGTGATATTTTTCACTTAGAGCTTGCTTTCAAGTATTTTGGAGTAAGAGGAGATGTGAGACTTACAGAGAATCAGAAAAGTCTGTAAGGTGATTCGGAGAAATGAGAATCTCTTTTCCCAGCACTCATGTACTCATTCTTCTCTTCACTTCATCCTATATTTATGACATTAAGATGACATGTTTGGAAGTCAGAAAGTGCACCAACACTGTTTATAAGAACTGATCTCTTGAGAAATTTCAGGCATAAATTGTTGACATTGTGACAAATCTAAAACCCAGTCCTGGCCTGGCACAGTGGCTCACACTTTAGGAGGCCAAGGTGCGAGGATCACTTGAAGCCAGGAGTTTGAGACCAACCTATTTGTCAGTCAGTTGAGAGAGGTGGGGACTGAAACTTTGAAACCTTTTAGAAAGAAGAAAGATAAGTTCTCTTCTTAAATAGAAAATTAGGAGGATGGTTTTAAACATAAAGATCCTCTGAGATAGTGTGACAGAGTAGGTGAGGGAATGAAAGCTGAATAGAACATCCAAGAGGATGGATCCACATTTGTTCCTATGCTGTCTTTTCAGTATGATATTATTCAATTCAATTTTGTGACTCAGTTTCTTCATATTTTAAAAGATTTGAGGTTCAAAATGTTCCTGCCTAAATAAGCCATAATTCCATGTCTCCCTTGGTGGTGGGAAGGGTGAAGAGTAGGCTGGGGGAAATATTTGGTCTATTTGTGTAGACAGAGCTCTTTAGGTTTCTTCCCTTGCACTAGCATTGCTAGATATTATCCTCCAAAGTTATGCCATCTGATACAATACTTTTGTTCCTGTACATGGATGAGCTGTCTTCCACATCAGGGAAAGTGCATTTTCACCATTGAAATCACTTGACTGCTCCTCAATTTGCATCTTCTTACAGGAAGATGCTCTCCTGGTACCTGGTCATCTTAATAGGGACAAAATTTATTAAAGTGTGGCACAGCAAGCTGGGATTTGTAAGAGGAGGATACTCCCCATTGTGTTTTCAGGCTTAGCCACGTGGCTTGTTAGCAGAAATGATGTGAATCTCTGTTGTAGGAGCTTTAGTTGCACATTTGAAGCTCTTTTTTTTCTTCTGCCATGGTGACTGGCAACTTTTGCCTACAGTGGTTGCTCTATCAGACTAAGACTCAAAATGAGGATGATGGCAATGCAGGACATTGCCCCAAGTCAACCTTCTAGAGTGGTCACAGAAGCGAGAAATCAACCTTTAGGCTACAAGGACTTGAGGATTGTTTGCTTCTGTGGTGTACACTAGACTGTCCTTATTGGCACAAGGCCTAGATATTCTTCTACTGAATGTGGGATGCTGGTGGTGCACTTTCTTTGCTTCTTTAATTTCAGCCCAGGGTGAAAGAGTTACAAAGACTCTTGTGCTTTTGTCTTTGTTTCTCCCCTTTCCCTTTCATTGTTCTTTTTCTACCTTGCTACTATGCCTCTTTATCTATCATGTAGGGGGTGTTAAGACTCTTTCTCTTCTTTTTTTGTATGAACGTAGTCACTCATGTTTGCCCCAAAGACCTGCAAGATCACCTATCATTTTTTTCATTGTAGGCATTCTTCTATTTTAAAAACACATATTATTCAACAAATGATGTCTCAGTTTCAGTACATAATTAAAAAAAGAGAAAGTACATTCTGCCTATGCTTGTAGAAACAGATAACCAGTGATTTATTTTACCATAATAAAAAAAGTATTTATGCCTTGATTCATGTCTCTAATTCAGTGTCATTATTCTGTGGCTGTGCTAACTGTAGAGGAAGAGTTGTTTATAGTCATAGACAGAGCATCAGACTGAGACCCAAAAGTTATTCCAAGAATGGTGACAAGAACAGCGAGTGTTAGAAGCTGCCCAGCTGGAAAGGAGATTGTGTGAAGTAGAAGTAGCCTAAATATTCTCTCTATTATCTTCTGTACTTTACTTCTCTCCAGGGAGAATTTCTCTTGTCTGGTCTTTATTGGAGAAGCCAGTTCATTCACATTCCACTCTTTAATGATGATTTTCTTGAATATCTAAGTTTGCAATGGAATCTCTCTTCACAGATTCCACTGGGATTTCCAGAGATGAAAATGTGCATATAGCTAGCTTGAGAATACATACACCAGTGTGTACTGGTCTGGACCAGTCACGGAATATTAACAACAGAGCCTAATTTTTCTCTTTCCCTGAGACAAATCAAATGACTTTCTGGAATAATGCCAAGGCACTTGATTTTTCTTTTAGAAAATTAAACTTTTCGAAAGAATAACATACAATGAACAGCCATATTCTCATGTCCCAAATGTTTAAAATGTTAATACTTTTTATATTTTTTCTTGTTTTAGTATGTGTGTGCATTTTTAAAAACCACAGGTTTTATATATATATATTATATATATATATATAATAAGATATAAAACTCCTCTTTGACTGTATTCCCAACCCATTGCCCTCTCCCTGTTCTCCAGAGACAACCACTATGATGAGTTTGATAGTCACCCTTTTTAATGCTTTTACATACATCAATAAAAATTCAGAAACAAGGTGCAATATTTCCATGGGTTTGGAAAAATTATATATATGAAATCATTCTATACATTTCATTCTGCAACTTTAAAAAAATTTAACATTAAGTGTTTTCGAGTCATCCTTGCTAATTTCTATAGCTCTGATCCCTTCCTTTTATTTGGATAGCAATTCATTTCATGGAGATCTCATATTTTATCCATTTCTTCATTGATGAGCATTTGAGTTAGTCCTCATTTTTTTTAATGCTATCTTTGGCAATGCTATAGCAAACATCCATTTATGTGTCCTTTTGTGTACATAGTCAAATGTTTCCCTAGAGTGTGTATTCAGTAAGGGAAATGTTAGGTTGTAGGTTGGCACCTTTCTTATTTTGCTAAATATTATCATACTTTTCTCCCAAGTGGCTATTCCTGTTTATATACCCACAAGAGTGGCATGAGATTATCTGTTTGTCCATCCTTCTTCTCTATACTGATATTGTCATACTTTTAAACTATAGTTAGTCTGATGAGTAAAAGATGCTCTCTTATTGTAGTTTTAATTTACACTTCCCTGATTACTGGTGAGATTTAACATCTTTTCATATGTTTATTGGCCATTTGTGTTTCCTCTGGATTGGTTATATGCCTAAATTATTTCTGCTGATTTTTTTCCTGCACACCAAAATAGTATACTCAACAGCACTTATGCATCAAAAAAGCTGGAAGGAGAGGTTAAACCATCTTTAGCATTGTTTACTAGAGCAGTTCTTCTTATTCTATCTGAAAAAGATGACTTCATTGTGCAATTTCATTCTAGGAGGAATAGAATAGATTAGTATCACATTCATTTATTGCATAGACATTATCTAGTCACAAAGCACCTTCAAAACGGAAACAAATTTTATGTAACTTCCTTCAGAATTAACACACTAGTATTCTTTAAGTAGACATCACTGTGTAATAGTTAAAACATGGGCTTTGGAGTTAGAAGAAGCTGATTTCTTATTTCAGCTCTGCCAATTTCTACCTGTGTCTCTGAGACTTCAATATATTTTCTTGATCTTTCCAGTACTAGATTCAGAGTTCCCTTCTCCATCCCTTCCTTGTTATCATCCTGGTTGCAATTCATTTGCATGACAATTCTACAGATTGGCTTCACAGTTTTAAACTATTCCATTTTGTCACCATCTGCTTGCTACTTCTGTGGCCTATTAGCATGGTTTCACATGAAACAATGTTATTACTTATGAACTACCTCCAAGAACTCCAACTCCAAACTTTTCCTTTCCGGCCAAAACATCCTGCTCTTTCATTTTTGATTCTTCACTTTCCTTTTTGTTATCTTCCATCCCACTATCCCTGCCCTATGTTCACAAGTCCTTAGCCTCTTTTATCTTTACCAGCTTTTCTACTAGTCTGTAACCTTGTTCAACAATGTCCTCTCTTTCCAGATCTCCCCTGGTCCTTTCATTAGATCTACCTTGTCAGTCCTCAGACTCAAGCACGCTTGCTAGAAGTTTTCTCTGCTTGCCCTGCCATGAGCTATTCAGCACAGAATAATTCGATAAACTACCACAGCAGTTCTCCAAGTATGGATCTTGCACCAGCAGCCAACCACATCATTCAAGAACTTGTTAAAAACATAAACTCTTGGGTTCATCCTAGACCACAATTAGAAATTGTGGTGCTGGGACCCAATAATCTGTGCTCAACATGCTCTCCAGGTGATGCACTACAAATTCCTGACCTCAACAGAAACTGCTTGACAATCCTTTGATTAACTGGATACTCATTTGTTCACATTTTCAAATGAAAAGGCAGATTCCCCAATGTTAACCATTCTTATTTAGTAGATCTTAGTGCAACTCAGGAATCTGCAATTCTAATGTGCACTCCTGTGAATCCTGATGCAGGAAGGCCTGTGGACTACATTTTGGAAAACACTGTAAAATGACCTCATCGTAGTTTTCTGATGCTACTAACCTCAACCTATTTCTCTTCCCTTTTAAAAGGACATGACCCCTCTTTTATTGAGCTCATGGGGTTGAAAGCTTAATCTCATTCTCTTCTGCCTCCTCTGATAACTCATTCAATTACTTGCCATTTATCTTGCTCCACATGCTGAATTCTCCTATATGCTTAAAAATGCTTCCATGATATTGCCACCCCTTTGAGTTCTAATTTTATATTGTTCCTTTTCTTCATTAACAAAGTGCTTGAAAGAGTGAAGTAACCACATTACTTACATCTATCTCCTCACACACACTCACTTCTACCACTCTTAACACTAGATTTGAATTATTCTTTTAATGTTTCCTAGAGATTTCAAAATTGTTCAAACACCCTTTTCAGTTTACCCCATCTCCCACTCTAAAGTTTTGTCTTGATGACTGTCCTCCCTTTCTGAAATGCTCTTCTCAGTTGGCTTCCCAATATATTAACTTCTGTCTGTTTCTCTTATATGGCTCATATTTTTCCTTCTTTTTCTGTGTTGTGGCTTCAGTTCCTCCAACTCTCCTAGTGAAGGGTTTGTTTTCTCTTCTCTTTTTCTTTACATGTATCAAACTGATTTTTATTTTTTACTGAGACATAATTCACATACAATAAAATTCACCATTTTAGCCAGACATGGTGACTCAAGCCTGTAATCCCAGCACTTCTGAAGGCTAAATCTAAGGAATTGCCTG
>NW_007233827.1:16147-30363 GCF_000164805.1 Carlito syrichta | reverse complement strand
GGTCTTCCATCACAAAGGAGGGCCAGTCATTGGGACACCCATTTTGAAGGAGGCCCTGTATTGGGCCACCCATCACAGTGGATGGCTCGTAACTAGAGAAGAATTATGGAGGATGGCCAGTAAATGGGCATGAATCAAAGAGATGGCACACTAATTGGGGCTCACATTATGGATGAGGCCCAGTCTCTGGGACACCTATCACAAAGAAATTCCAGATAATGGGTCAATGGGGCACCTAGTAGGGAGAAGGACCAGCAAGTGGGACACCAAATACAGAGTGGGTCTAGTCACTAGGGTAACCATTTAGGAGGAGGGCCAGTAACTGGGCACCAATCTCAGAGGAGACCTGGTCACTAGGGCACCCATAATGGAAGGAGCCCAGTCATTGGCAAACCACTATGAAGGAGGCCCAGTCACTGGATCACCTGCCACACAGGCAGGCCAGTCATGGGGACACCCATCACAGAGTAGAGCCAGTCTCTGGGGCAAATATTATGAGGGTGCCTCTCACTTTCACAAAATCAAAGATATGGTCCAGTCACTAAGACACTCATCACAGAGGAGAGCCAGACACAGGGTCCCCAACCACAGATGAAGGTCATTCACTGAGGCGCCCATTACAGAGAAGTACCAGTCACTGGTGCCCATACTATAAAGGAAGGTCCATCACCAGTGCACTCATAGCAGAAGAGGGTTACTCACATGGGTACCCATCAGATAGGAGAACCAGTCACTCAGACAACTGTCACAGTAGAAAGCCAGTCATTAAGGTACCCATCACAGAGGAATGCCAGTGCCCAGGAAACACATCACAAATGAAGGAGTTTCATTGAGGCACTCATCACAGAGGAGGATCTATCACCAAGACGTCCATTATAAGGGGATTAGTCACTGAAGCTCTGATTTCAGAGGCGAGCCAGGAATTGGGAAAGCCATCACAAATGAGGTAAAGTCAGCGTGGTAACCATCACAGTGGAGGGTAAGTCACTGGGGCACCTGTTACAGAGAAGACCCAGTCACTTGGGCATCAATATGATAGAAGTGCCAGTCACTGGGACACCCAACAGAAAGCCAGTCACTAAAGCAATCATTACAGAGTAGGGTTGGTTACTGAGACATCTATTAGGTAGGAGACCCTCTTATTGGAACACCAATCACAGAGGAGGTTTAGTCACTGGGATACTCAAATTGGAGGACTGCCAGTTACTGGAACACCAATTATGGAAGAGAACATGTCACTGGAGCAAACATCAGAGGAGAGCCAGGTACTTGAAAAGACATCACAGTGGAGATTCAGATATGGTGCCACCAATCACAAATGTCAGTTAATCAATGGGGACTCCAATACAGAGTGGCCCAGTCACTCCGTAACAATCTCAGATAAGGGCCAGTTACAGTGACGTGAATTACAAAGGAGACCCAGTCAATGAAGCACAGATCAAAGAGGGGGACCAGTTAATGAGGTAACAAGCACAAAGAGAGACAGTCACTGGAGCATCCAGTCATGGAGGAGAGCCAGTCACTGAGCAATCATGCAAAGAAGAGGACCAATCACTGGGACAGTTATCACAGAGGAGGTCCTGTCCTGGGACTCCCATCACAGAGTAGGGACAGTCATTTGGGCACCCATAACAGAGTGCAATAATTGGAAAACCAATTAATTGGGAAACCAATTAACAGAGGCAGACCAGTCACAGAGGCACTTCTCACAGATGAGAGTTAGTCACTGGAACACCAGCAGAGAGAAGAGCTAGTCACTATGGCACTAATAGAGGATGGTCTGTCACTGGGCCACTCATTATGGAGGAGGGTCAGTCACTGATATAAACATAATAGAAAAGAGTCAATCATCGGGGCACTCATTACAAAGGAGCATTGTCACACGTGCATCTAATATGAATGAGGTCCAGTTCCTTGGACATCCAACACATGGATGTGCAAGTACTATGGAGGAAGGCCTGTCACTAGGGTAGCAATCCAGAGGAATGCTAGTCACTGGTGATTCCATTATCTAGAAGGTCAGTCAATGGGGCATTTTTCACAGAGAGAAGTCAATCGCTGGGACACCCATTACAAAGGAGGTCCAAAGTGTCACCATTTAAAGAGGAGGCCCAGTCACTGGGACATTAATCAGAGTATAGCCTGTTACTGTGACACCAATCACAGAAAACAGCCAGTCACTGAGGCACCCATAATAAAGGAGGGCTAGTCATTGGAACACCAACAATGTAAGAGGCCAGTAACTGGGACTCTCACTAAAGAGGAGGGCTAGACACTGGGGCACCCATAATGGAGAAATCCCTGCTAAAAACACACCCGTCACTGATGAGGGCTACTCATTGCAGCACCCATCACAGAGGATGACCATTCATTGTGGCACCATGTACACAGGAGGCCCAGTAAATGGGAAACCCATTATGGAGGAGACCAGTCATTGTGAAATGGAATGGGGAGGAATGGAAGGGAATAGAAAGGAATGGAATGGAGAGGAAAGGCATGTAATAGTATGGAGTGGATAGGAATCGAATGGAGTGTAGTAGAACGTAATGGAATGGAATGGATTGGAGATGAATGAAATGGAATGGAAGGGAATGGAGTGGAATGGACTGGAATAGAACTGATGGAGAGGAATGGAATGGAATGGGTAGGAATGGAGAGGAATGGAAAGGAATGGAATGGAAAGGAATGGAATGGAATGGGGAGGGATGGACTAGAATGGAATGGAATAGTGAGGAACGGAATGGCAAGGAATGGAGATTAATGGAATGGAATGGAGAGGCATGGAATGGAATGGAATGGAATGGAACGGAATGGAATGAAGAGGAATGGAATGGAGAGGAATGAAATGGAGAGGAATGTAGTGCAATGGAATGGAGAGGAATGGAATACAATGGTTAAAGTGGAATTGAAAGGAAAGTAATGGAATGAAATGGAACGGAATGCAGAGGTATTGAATGGAATGGAATGGTTGGAACAGAATGGTGAGAAAAGCAATGGGATGAAAAGGAGTGTAATTGAACGGAATGGAGAGGAATGGAATGGAATGGAAAGGTGGAATGGAATGGAATGGAGAGGAATGGAAGGGAATGGTGAGGAACGGAATAAAATGGAATCGAATGGAGAATAATGGAATGGAATGGAGAGGAAAGGAATGGAGAGGAATGGAATGGAGAGGAATGAACTGCAATGGAATGGAGATGAATGGATTAGAATTGAATGGGATGGATAGGAAAGGAATAAATATACGGAGAGGAAACGAATGAAATGGAATGGAGAGTAAATGAGAGGAATGGAATGGAGGGGAATTTATTGGAGTGGAATGGGAGGAAATGTAATGTAATGGATTGGAATGGAATGGAATGGAATATAGAGGATTGGAGAGCAATGAAACAGAGAGGAAAGGAGAGGAAAGGAATAGAGTGGAATGGAACAGAAAGGAATTGAACGGAATGTAGACGAATGGAATGGAATGGAGTGGAACGGAGAGGAATGGAATGGAATGGAGTCGAATGGAATGGAATTGAATGGTATGGAATTGAGTGGACTGCAACGGAATGGAATGGAAAGGCATGGAAGTGAACGGAGAGGAATGGAATGGAATGGAATGGAAAGGAATGGAGAGGAATGGAATAGACAGGAATGGAATGGAATGGAGTGTAGTGGAATTGAATGTAGTGGAGTGGAATGGATTGGAATGGAGAGTAATGGATTGGAGTGGATTAGAATGGAATGGAATAGAAAGGAGAGTAATGGAATGGAATGGAATGGATAGGAAAGTACTGGAGTGGAATGGAATGGAATGGAAAGGAATGGCAAAGAATGGAAAGGAAAGAAATGGAGTGGAATGGAATGGAGAGGAATTGAATGGAATGGAATGAAATGGATTGGAGAGGAATGGAAGGGAATGGAATGGAGAGTAATGGAATGGAGAGTAATGGAATGGAGAGGAATGGAATGGAATGGATTGCAAAGAAATGGAATGGAGGGAATGGGATTGAAAGGAATGGAATGGAATGGGGAGGGATGGACTGGAATGGAATAGAATGGTGAGGAACAGAATGGCAAGGGATGGAGAGTAATGGAATGGAATGCAGAGGAATGGAATGGAATGAAGAGGAAAGGAATGGAATGGAATGGAATGAAATGGAGAGGAATGTAGTGCAATGGAATGGAGAGGAATGGAATAGAATGGTTAAAGTGGAATAGAAAGGAAAGGAATGGAATGAAATGGAATGTAATGGAGAGGAATTGAGAGGAGTAGAATGGAGAGTAATGGAATTGAGTGGAATGGAATGGATTGGAATGGAATGGAATGGAATGGAAAATAGACGATTGGAGAGGAATCTAACGGAGAGGAATGGAGAGCATTGACTGGAGTGGAATAGAGAGTAATGGAAGAGAATGGATTGGAATGGAATGGAATGGAATGGAATGGAAGGAGTTAATGGAATGGAATGTAATGGAAAGGAATGGAGAGGAATGGAATGGAACGGAATGCAGTGGAATGGAATGATATTGAATGGAATGAAAGAGTTTGGAATGGAAGAGAATGTCAAGGAATGGAATGGAATGAAACTGAATGGAATGGAGTTGAATGGAGAGGAATGGGATGGAGAGGAATGGAATGGAATGGAGTGTAATGGAATTGAATGGAATGGAACTGAGCGGAGTGCAGTGGAATTGAATGGAATGGAATGGAGTGCAGTGGAATTGAATGGAATGGAATGGAGTGGAATAGAATGGAAAGGAATGGAGAGTAATGGAGTGGAATGGAAAGGAATGGAATGGAATGGAATGGAGAGGGATGGAGTGGAATGGAATGGAATGGAGAGGAGAGGAATGGAATGAAATGGAATGGAATCGAAGGGATTGGAGAGGAATTGAAAGGAATAGAATGGAGAGGAATGGATTGGAGAGGAATGGAAGGAAAAGGAATGGAATGGATTGGAATGGAATGGAATGAAATATAGAAGATTGGAGAGGAATGTAACGGAGAGAAATGGAGAGGAATGGAATGTTATGGAATGGAGAAGAATGGAATGTAATGGAGTTGAATGGGTGGAATGGAATGAAAGGGAAAGGAATGGAATGGAATGCAGTTAATGTAATGGGATGGAGTGGTGAGGCATTTAATGGAGTGGAGTGTAAAGGAGTGAATGTAATTGAATGTAATGGAGAGGAATGGAATGGAATGGAATGGAGTGGAGTGGAATAAAGTGGTATTGAATGGAATGGAACAGAATGGAATGGAATGAAATGTCGAGGAATGGAAAGGAGTGAAATGGAATGGAACGGACTTGAATGGAGAGGAATGGAATGGAATGCACTGAATGGAGACGAATGGAATGAAGTGGAATGGAATGGAATGGAGTGGTATGGTATTGAGTTAAATGGAATGGAATTGAGCATATTGCAGTGGAATGGAACGGAAAGGAATGGAAGGGAATAGAATTGAAAGGTATGGAGAGGAACGGAGAAGAATGGAATGGAGAAGAATGAAGGGGAATGGAATGGTATTGAAAGTAATGGAATGAGTGTAGTGTAATGGAATGCAGTGGAGTGGAATGGATTGCAATGGAATGGAAAGGTGTGGAGTGTAAGGGAGTGGAATGGAGAGGAATGGAATGGAAGGTAATAGAATGGAATGGAATGGAGGGGAAAGGAAAGGAATGGAATGGAGTGGATTGGAACAGAGTCGACTGGAAGGGAATGGAATGGAATGGAATGGAATAGAGAGGAATGTAATCGAATGGAATGGATTGAAATGGAATGGAATGGAATAGATTGAAAAAGAATTGAATGCAATGGAAGAATAGTGAGGAATGGAATGGAGAGGAATATAATGTATTGTATTACACAGGAATTGAATGGAGAGGAATGGAGCAGATTGGATTGAAATGGAATGGTGAAGGATGGAATGGAATGGAATGGATGGAATGGAATGAAGAGGAATGGGAAAGAATGGAGAGTGATGGAATGGAATGGAATGGAATGGAAAGGAATGAAATAGAATAGAATGGAAATGAATGCAATGGAATGGAGAGGAATGGAAGGGAATGGAGAAGAATGGAATGGAGAGAAACGAAATGAAGAGGAATGGATTGCAATGAAATGGAGAGGAATGCATTAGAATGGAATGGAATGGATAGCAATGGAATAAAATGGAATGAAGAGGAAAGGAATGGAATGAAATGGAATGGAATGGAATGCATTGGAGACGAATTGAGAGGAATGGAATGGAGAGGAAAGGAATGGAGTGGAAAGGAAGGGAATGGAATGGAATTGCTTGGAGTGGAATGGAAGGAATATAGAGGATTGGAGAGGAATGGAACGGAGAAAGGTGGAGAGGAATGAAATGGAGTGGAATGAGGAGGAATGGAATGGAATGCAGTGGAAAGGAATGGAAAGGAGAGGAATGGAATGGAATGGATTGGAAAAGAATGGAAAGGAATGCAAAGGAGAGGAATGGAATGGAATGGAGAGGAATGGAATGGAGAGGATTGGAGAGCAATGGAATGGAATACAATGGAGTTAATGTAATGTAATGGAATGGAATGCAATTAATGTAATGAAAATGAGTGGAGAGGAATGGTGTGGAGAGGAGTGTAATGGAATGGAATGGAATAGAGTGGAATGAATTGGAGTGGAGTGGAATGGGATGATATTGAATGGAATGGAACAGAATGGAATGGAACGGTATGTGTAGAAATGGAATTTAAAAAACTGAATGGAATGTAGTTGAATGGAGAGGAATGGAATGGAGAGGAATGGAGTGGAATGGAATCGAATTAAATGGAATAGAAGTGGGCAGAGTGCAATGGAATGGAACGGAATGGAATGGAGAGGAATGGAATGGAATGTCACAGAATGGAGAGGAATGGACTAATGGAATGGAGAGGAATGGAGATGAATGGAATGGAATGGAATGGAGTGCAATGGAATGGAATGGAATGGAGAGGAATGGAATGTTATGGAATGGAGGGGATGGAATGGAGTAGACTGGAATGGAATGGAATGGAGTGCCATGGATGCGAATCGAAAGGAACGGCGAGGAATCGATCAGAATGGAATGTAAAGGAACGGAGAGGAATGGAGTTGAATGGAATAAAATGGGATGGAATAGAATAGAGGGGAATGGACTGGAATGGAATGGAATGGAATGGATTGGAATGGAATGGAGAACAATGGAATGCTAATGAATGGAATGGAATGAAAAGGAATGGAATAGAATGCAGTGAATAGGAGTCGAATGGAATGGAAAAGAATGGATCAGAATTGAAAAGAATGGAATGAAATGGAATGGAATGGAAGAGAATGGTATTGAATGAAAATGAATGGAATGGAGTAGAATGGAGAGGAATGGAATGGAGATTAATGATATGGAATGGATTGGAATGGATTGGTATGGAGAGGAATGGAATGGAATGGAGTGGAATGGAAGAGAATTTTATGGATTGGAATTTTTGGAGTGGAATAGAATGGAACGAAATAGAATTGAATGGAAAGGAGAGGAATGGAATGGAAATGAATAGAATGGAAAAGAAAGGAATGGAATGGAGAGGAATGGAATGTTATGGAATACAGTGGAATAGAATGGAATAGGATGGAATGGAATGGAAAGAATGGAACGGAAGGGCGAGGAATGGAATAGAATGGAATGGAGATAAATGTAATGGAATGGAATAGAATGGAATGGATTGGAAGGAGGGGAATGGAATTGAATGGACTGGAGAGGAATGGCAAAGAATGGAATGGAATGGAATGGCGAGGAATGGAATGGAATGGAATGAAATGGAAGAATGGAAATGAATGCAATGGAATGGAGATGAATAGAAGGGACTGGAGAAGAATGGAAAGGAGAGGAATGAAATGGAGAGGAAGGGAGTGCAATGAAATGGAGAGCAATGGATTAGAATGGAATGGAATGGATAGCAATGGAATAAAATGGTATGAAGAGGACAAGAATGAAGTGAAACGGAATGGAAAGGAATATAACGGAGAATTGAGAGGAATGGAATGGAGAGGGATGGAATGAATTGGAATGGAAGGTAATGGAATGGAATGGATGGAGTGGAATGGAAGGAATATAGCGGATAGGAGAAGAATGGAATGGAGAGAAATGGAAAGGAATGGAATTGAGTGGAATGAAGAGGAAGGGAATGGATTGTGAAGGAATGGAGTTTAATGGAATGGAAAGGAATGGAATGGAATGGAACAGAATGAATGTAATGGAATGGAATGGAATGGAATTAATATAATGGAAAGGAGTGGAGAGGAATGGAACAGAGAGGAGTGTAATGGAATGGATGGAATGGAATGCAATGTAGAGGAATTCAATGGAATGGAATGGAGTGGAAAGGAATGTAGTGGAGTGTAGTGGAATCGTATTTAATGAAATGGAAGAGAATGGAATGGAATGGATTGTCGAGGAATGGAATTGAAAGAAACTGAATGGAATGGAGTTGAATGTAGAGGAATGGAATGGAGAGGAATGGAATGGAATGGATTCTAATGATTTGGAGTGGAATGGAATGGAATTGAATGGAATAGAATTGAGTGGTGTAGAAAGGAAAGGAACGGAATGGAATGGAATGGAGAGAAATGGATTGGAATGTCACAGAATGGATAGGAATGGAGAGGAATGGAGGGGAATGGAATGGAGAAGAATGGAGAAGAATGGAATGGAGTGGAATGGAAGGGAATGGAAAGGAGCGGCGAGGAATGGAATGGAAAGGAATGGAGAGGAAAGGAATGGAATGGAATGGAATGGAGAGGAATGGAATGGAATGTACTGGAATGGATTGGAGAGCAATGGAAAACTATTGATTGGAATGGAAAGGAATGGAATGGAATAGAATGGTATGGAATAAAAATGAATGGAATGGAGTAGAATGGAGAGGAAAGGAATGGAGATTAAAGGAATGGAATGGATTGTAATGGAATGGTATGCAGTGGAATGTAATGGAATGCAGTGAAATGGAATAGAATTTAATGAAATTGAGCTGAGCGGAGAGCATGGAATGCAATGAATTGAAATGGAATGTAGCAGAGTGGAATGGAATGGAAAGGATAGAATGGAAAGTAATGGAATGGAATGAAGAGGAATGGAATGTTAAGGAATGGAGTGGAATGAATTGGAGTAGAGTGAAATGGAATGGAATGTAAGGGAATGGAATGAAATAGAATGGAGTGGAATGGAGTGGAATAGAATGGAGAGGAATGGAATTGTAATGAATGGAATGGAATGAAAGGGGAAAGAAATGGAATGGAATGGAGAGGGATGGAATGGAATGGAATTGAATGGTAAGGAATGGAATGGGATGGAAGAGAGTTTAAGGGAATAAAATGGAATGGAATGGAATGGAAAGGAATGGAATGGAATGGAATGAAAAGGAATACAGAAGAATGGAAAGGAATATAACGGAATGGAATGGAATAGAATGACGAGAAAAGGAATAGAATGGAATGGAATGGAGAGGAATGGAATATAGAGGACTGGAGAGCAAAGGAATGGAGAAGAATGAATTAGAATGCAGTGGAATGGATAGGAATTGAATAAAATGGAGTGGAGAGTAAAGGAATTGAGTGAATGGAAAGAAATGGAATGCAGTGTAATTGAGAGGAATGGAATGGAGAGGAATGGCAAGGAAAGGAATGGAGTGAAAAGGAAAGGAATGGAATGGAATGGAATGTATTTGAATGGAATAAAAGGAATATAGAGGAATGTAGAGGAATGGAATGGAGATGAATGGAGAGGAAAGGAAAGAAGTGGAATGGAGAGGAATGGAAAGTAAAGAATGCAATGGAATGGAATGGAATGAAATGGAGTTAATGCAGTTGAATGGAATGCAGTGTAATGGAATTAAATGTAATTGATTGGAATAGTGAGAAATGGAATGGAGTGAAGAGGATTGGAATGTAAAGGAATAGAATGGAACGGAGAGGAATGAAATGGAACAGAATGGAATAAAATGAAATGGAGAGAAAAGGAATAGAATGGAATGGAGTGAATTGTAGTGGAATGAAGTGGAGTGGTATGGAATGGAATGGAGTGAATGGAATGGAATTCAAAGGAATGGAATGAAATGAAATCGAATGGAGATGAATGGAATTGGGAGGAATGGAATGTTAATGAATGGAAAGGAATGAAGAGGAGAAGTATGGAATGTGAAGAATATAATGGAAAGGAGAGAAATGGAATGGAATAGAATGGAATGGATAGGAATGGAGTGAAAAGTAATGGAATGGAATGGAGTGGAT
Organism: Carlito syrichta; assembly: GCF_000164805.1. NCBI lineage: Eukaryota > Metazoa > Chordata > Mammalia > Primates > Tarsiidae > Carlito > Carlito syrichta. The sequence continues at coordinate 20,103 of NW_007233827.1, read as the reverse complement.
TGGAATGGAATGGAGAGGAGTAGAATGGAATGGAATGAAATGAAATGAAATGGAGAGGATTGGAACGGAATAGAATGGAAAGGAATGCAATGGCATGGAATCAAAAGGAATGGAATGGAATGAAATGGAATGGCAAGAAATGGAATATTAAAGAGTGGAATGGAATGGAGGGAAATGGAATGGAATGGATTGCATAAGAATGGTGAGGAGAGGATTGGAATGGAATGGAATGGAGACGAATGGAATGCAGTGGAGAGGAATGGAATGGAAAGGAGTGGAAAGGAATGCGTTGCAAAGGAATAGAATGGAGACGAATGGAATAGAATAGAGTGGAAAGGAGTCGAATGGAATGGAAAGGAGTGGACTGGAATGGAATGTAGTGGAGTGCAATGGAATGTTAAGGAATGGAATGGAGAGGATTGGAATGGAACAGAATGGAATGGAAAGAAATGGAGGGAAAAGGAATGGAATGGAATGGAGTGAATTGGAGTGGAATGAAGTGGAGAGGAACGGAATGGAATGGAACGGAATCGAATGGAGAGGAATCAAAGGAATGGAATGGAATTGAAAGGAATGGATTGGAGATGAATGGAATAAGACGAATGGAATGTTAATGAAGGGAAAGAATGAAGTGGAGAGGAATGGAATGTAAAGGAATGGAATGGAACGAAGAGAAATGGAATGGAATATAATGGAATGGAAAGGAATGGAGAGGAAAATAATAGAATAGAAAGAGTGGATTAAATGGAATGCAGTGGAGTGAAATGGAATGGAATGGAATGGAACAAAATGGAAAGGACAGGGTTGGAACGGAATGGAATAGAAAGGAATGGAATGGAATGGAGGGGAATAGAATGGAAGGGATTGCATAGGAAAGGTGAGGAGAGGAATGGAATGGAATAGAGAGGAATGGAATGGAATGCAATGGAAAGGAATAGAATGAAGAGGAGTGGAATGGAATGGATTGCAGAGGATTAGAAAGGAGAGGAATGTAATAGAATGTTGTGGAAAGGAGTCGAATGGAATGGAAGAAATATAACGAAATGGGAAGGAATAGAGTTAATATAACGGAATGGAGAGGAGTGTAATGGAAAAGAATGGTATGTAATGGAATGGAGAGGAATCGAATGGAATGGAATGCAATGGAATGGAGAGGAATGGTGTGGAAGGAATGGAGTGGAGTGGAATGGAATGGTATTGAATGGAATGAAACAAAATGGAATGGAATGGAATGTCAAGGAATGCAATGGAAATAAACTGAATGAAATCGAGTTGAATTGAGAGGAATGGAATAGAGAGGAATGGAATGGAATGGAGTGGAATGGAATGGAATGGAGTGGAATTGAATAAAATATGATAGAATGGAACTGATCGGAGTGCAATGGAAGGGAATGGAATGGAACGGAATGGAATGGAGATGAATGGAATGGAAAGAATAGAATGAAAAGGAATGGAGAGAAATGGAATGGAGAAGAATGGAATGGAATGCAATGGAGAGGAATGAAATGCTATGGAATGGAGTGGAATGGAATGGAGTAGAGTGGAATGGATTGGAATGAAAGGAATGGAAAGGAATGGCGTGGAATGGAATGGAAAGAATGGAATGGAATGAAATGGAAAGGAATGGAGAGGAAAGGGATGGAATGGAAAGGAATGGAAAGAAGAGGAATGGAATAGAATGGAGAGAAATAGAATGGAGAGGAATGGAGAGCAACGGAATGGAGAGGAATGAATTAGAATGCAATGAAATGCAATGGAATGGAGAGGGATTGAGAGGAATGGAGAAAACGGAATGGAGTGGAATAGAGAGGAATGGAATGGAATGGAATGGAATGGAATAGAGAGGAATGGAATGGAATAGAATGAATTGGATTGGACTGGAGAAAAATGGAATGCTAAAAATGGAAAGCAATGGGATGAAAAGGTTTGGAGGAAAATGGAATGGAATGGAATAGAATACAGTGGAAACAGTCGAATGGAATGGAAAGGAATGGAATGGAAATGAAAGGAATGGAATAGAATGGAAGAGAATGGTATGGATTTAAACTGAATGGAATGGATTAGAATGGAGAGGAATGCAATGGAGAATAATGGGATGGAATGGATTGGAATGGAATGGTATGGAGAGGAATGTAATGGAATGGAGTTGAATGAAAGGGAATGTTATGGATTGGAATTGTTCAGAGTGCAATAGAATGGAACGAAATAGAATTGAATGTAAGGGAAAGGAATGGAATGGAAAGGAATAGAATGGAAAAGAATGGAATGGAATGTTATGGAATAGAGTGGAATGGAATGGAGTAGAGTGGAATGGAATGGAATAGAAAGGCGAGTAATGGAATGGAATGGAGAAGAATGGAATGGAATGGAGTGGAATGGAATTGAATGGAATTGAATGGAATGGAGAGGAATGGATAAGAATGGAATGGAATGAAATGGTGAGGAAAGAAATGGATTGGAATGAAATGGAGTGGAATAGAAATGAATGCAATGGAATGGAGAGCAATGGAAGCGAATGGAGAAGAATGGAATGGAGAGGAATGGAGTGAAATGGAATGGAGAGGAATGGATTAGAATGGAATGGAATGGATAGCAATGGAATAAAGGGGAAAGGAATGGAATGAAATGGAATGGAATGGCATGCATTGGAGACGAATTGAGAGGAATGGAATGGAGAGGAATGGAATGGAGTGGAATGGAAGGGAATGGAATGGAATGGATTAGAGTGGAATGGAAGGAATATAGAGGATTGGAGAGGAATGGAATGGAGAAAGATGGAGTGTAAGGGAATGGTATTTAATGGAATGGAACAGAATGAAATGAAATGGAATGTCTAGGAATGGAATTTAAAAAAGTGAATGGAATGTAGTTGAATGGAGAGGAATGGAATGGATAGGAATGTAGTGGAATGGAATGGAATTGAATGGAATAGAAGTGAGCGGATTGCAATGGAATGGAACGGAATGGAATGGAATGGAAAGGAGACAAATGGAATGGAATGTCACAGAATGGAGAGGAATGGACTAATGGAATGGAGAGGAATGGAGACGAATGGAATGGAATTGAATGGAGTGGAATAGAATGGAATGGAATGGAATGGAGAGGATTGGAATGTTATGGAGTGGAGGGGATAGAATGGAGTAGAGTGGAATGGAATGGAAAGAAATGGATTGCCATGGAAGCTAATGGAAAGGAAAAATGAGGAATGGATCGGAATGGAATGGAAAGGAATGGAGAGGAATGAAATGGAAAGGGATAGAATGGAAAGTAATGGAATGGAATGGAAAGGGACAGAATGTAAAGTAATGGAATGGAATAGAGAGGAATGGAATGTTATGGAATGGAGTGGAATTAAATAGAGTAGAGTGGAATGGAATGGAATGGAATAGAATGGAAAGGAATGGAGTGGGATGGAATGGAAAGGAAAGGAATGGAATGGAATGGAATGCAATGCAATGGAATGGAATGGAATGGTAAGGAAAGGAATGGGAAGGAATAGAAAGTAAAGGAATGGAATGGAATGGAGAGGAAAGGAATGGAATGGAATGAAAAGAAATAGAGAGGAACAGAAAGTAATATAATGGAATGGAATGGAATGGTATAGAATGGCAAGGAATGGAATGGAATCGAATGGAGTGGAATGAAATGGAGAGGAATGGAATGGAGAGCAATGGAATGGAGAGGAATAAAATAGAATGCAAAGGAATGGATAGGAATGGAATAAAATGGAGTGGAGAGTAAAGGAATGGATAGTAATGGAATGAAATAGAATGGAGTGTAATTGAGAGGATTGGAATGGAGATGAACGGAATGGAGTGGAAGGTAGAGGAATGGAATGGAATGGAATGTATTGGAATGGAATTAAAAGAAGATAGAGGAATGCAGAGTAATAAAATGGAGACGAATGGAGAGGAAAGGTAAGGAGTGTAATGGAGAGGAATGGAAAGTAAAGAAGG
>NW_007233827.1:12643-15563 GCF_000164805.1 Carlito syrichta | reverse complement strand
GGAGAAGTATGGAATGTCAAGAATGGAATTGAATAGAGAGAAACGGAATGGAATAGAATGGAATGGATAGGAATAGAGAGGAAAGTAATGGTATTGAATTGAGTGGATTGGAATGGAATGGAGTGGAGTGGAACGGAATGGAATGGAATGAAATAGAATGGAGAGGAGTGGAATGGAATGGAATGCAAAGGAATAGAATGGAATGGAATCAAAATGAATGGAATGGAATGAAATGGAATGGCGAGTAATGGAATATTAAAGAATGGAATTGAATAGAGTGGAATGGAATGGAGGGGAATGGAATGAAATGGAATCATAGGAATGGTGAGAAGAGGAATGGAATGGAGAGGAATTGAATGGAACAGAAGGGAATGGAATGAAATGGAGAAAAAAGGAATGGAATGGAATGTAGTGTAATGGAGTGGAGTGGAATGGAATGGAATGGAATGCAATGGCATGGAGAGCAATGCAAAGGAATGGAATGGAATGAAATTGAAAGGAATGGAATGGAGATGAATGGAATGGAGAGAAATGGAATGATAATGAAGGGAAAGAATGAAGTGGAGAGGAAAGGAATGTAAAGGAATGGAATGGAATGGAGAGAAATGGAATGGAATAGAATGGAATGGAAATGAATGGAGAGAAAAGTGATGGAATGGAAAGAGTGGATTGGAAAGGAATGAGTGAAGAGGAATGGAATGGAATGGAAATAAATGGAATGGAGAAGATTGGAATTGAATGGAATGGAATAGAATGAAATGGAATGGCGAGGAATGCAATATTAAAGAATGGAATGGAATAGAACGGAATGGAATTGAGGGGAATGGAAGGAGAGAAATGGAATGATAATGAAGGGAAAGAAGGAAGTGGAGAGGAAAGGAATGTAAAGGAATGGAACGGAATGGAGAGAAATGGAATGGAATAGAATGGAATGGAAATGAATGGAGAGAAAAGTGATGGAATGGAAAGAGTGGATTGGAAAGGAATGGAGGGGAGGGGAATGGAATGGAATGGAAAGAAATGGAATGGAGAGAATTGGTACGGAAAGTAATGGAGTGGAAGGGAATGGAATGAAATGGAATAGAATGAAATGGAATAGTGAGGAATGCAATATTAAAGAAAGGAATGAAATAGAACGGAAGGGAATGGAGGGGAATGGAATGGAAGGGATTTCATAGGAAAGGTGAGGAGAGGAATGGAATGGAATGGAGATGAATGTAGTGGAATGAAATTGAATTGAATGGAAAAGAAGTGAGCGGGGTGCAATGGAATGGAAGGGATTGCAATGGAGAGGAATGGAATGGAATGTCACAGAATGGAGAGGAATGGACTAATGGAATGGAAAGGACAGGAGATGAATGGAATGGAATGGAACGGAGTAGAATGGAATGGAATGAAATAGAGAGGATTGGAATGTTATGGAATAGAGGGGATGGAATAGAGTAGAGTGGAATAGAATGGAATGGAATGGAGTGCCATGGAAGCGAATGCAAAGGAACGGTGAGGAATGGATTGGAATGGAATGGAAAGGAATGGAGAGTAATGGAATGGAAAGGGATAGAATGGAAAGTAAGGGAATGGAATGGAGAGGAATAGAATGTTATGGAATGGAGTGTATTAAATGGAGTAGAGTGGAATGCAATGGAATGGAATGGAGTGGAATGGAATGGAAAGGAAAGGAATGGAATGGAATGGAATGGAGTAGAATGGTAAGGAATGGAAAGGAATGGAGTGGAATGGAATGGAGAGGAATGGATTGGTAATGAATGGAATGGAAGGAGAGGGATGGAATGGAATGGAATTGAATGGTAAGGAATGGAATGGGCTGGAATAGAGAGTAAGGGAATGGGATGAAATGCAATGGAATGGAGAGGAAAGGAATGGAATGGAATGAAAAGGAATAGAGAAGATTGGAAAAGAATATCATGGAATGGAATGGAATAGAATGGCGAGGAATGGAATGGAATGGAATGGAGTGGAATGGAATGGAGAGGAATGGAATGGAGAGGAATGGAATGGAGAGGATTGGAGAGCAATGGAATGGAAGAAATGAATTAGAATGCAAATGAATGGATAGGAATGGAATAAAATGGAGTGCAGAGTAAAGGAATGGAGTGTAATGGAGTGAAATTGAGAGGAATGGAACGGAGAGGAATGGAGAGGAAAGGAATGAAGTGGAAAGGAAAGGAATGGAATGAAATGGAATGTATTGGAATGGAATTAAAGGAAGATACAGGAATGTAGAGGAATGGAATGCATACGAATGGAGAGTAAAGGAAAGGAGTTGAAAGGAGAGGAATGGAAAGTAAAGAATGCAGTGGAATGGAATGGAGTTAATGCAATTGAATGGAATGCAGTGTAATGTAATTCAATGTAATTGATTGGAATGGAGAGGAATGGAATGTAAAGGAATGGAATGGGACTGAGAGGAATGGAATGGAACAGAATGGAATAAAATGAAATGGAGAGAAACGGAATGGAATGGAATGGAGTGTTTTGGAGTGGAATGCAGTGGAGTGGAACAGAATGGAATGGAACGGAATGGAATGGAGAGGAATGGAAAGGAATGGAATGGAATGGAATTGAAAGGAATGGAATGGAAAGAAATGGAATGGATATGAATGGAATAGAGAGGAATAGAATGTTAATGCATGGAAAGGAATGAAGTGGAGAAGTATGGAATGTCAAGAATGAAATGGAACGGAGAGAAATGGAATGGAATAGAATGGAATGGATAGGAATGGAGAGGAAAGCAATGGAATGGAATGGAGTGGATTGGAATGGAATAGAGTGGAGTGTAACGGAATGGAATGGAAGGAAATGGAATGGAGAGGAATGGAAAGGAATGCAATGGAAAGGAATGGAATGGAATGGAATCAGAAGAATGGAATGGTATGAAATGGAATTGTGAGGAATGGCA
>NW_007233827.1:11604-12623 GCF_000164805.1 Carlito syrichta | reverse complement strand
AAGTGGAATGGAATGGATTGCAAAGGAATAGAATGGAGAGGAATGGAATAAAATGGGGTGAAAAGGAGTCGAATGGAATGGAAAGGAGTGGAGTAGAATGGAAAGTGGTGGAGTGGAATGGGTGTAAAGGAATGGAATGGAACGGAAAGGAATGAAAAAGAACAGAAAGTAATGGAATGAAATAGAGAGAATAGGATTGGAATGGAATGGAGTGGATTGGAGTGGAATTGAGTGGAGTGGGACGGAATGGAATGGAACAGAATGGAATGGATTGGAATACAAAGGAATGAAATGGAATGGAATTGAAAGGAATGGAATGGAGATGAATGGAATGGAGAGAAATGGAATGTAAATGAAGGGAAAGAATGAAGTGGAGAGGAATGGAATGGAATGGAGAGAAATGGAATGGGATAGAATCGAATGGAATGGAATGGAGAGGAAAGTAATGCAATGGAAAGAGTGGATTGGAATGGAATGTAGTAGACTGGAATGGAATGGAACGAAATGGAATGGAGAGGATTGGAAAGGAATGGAATTGAAAGGAATGGAATGAATTGGAATCAAAAGGAATGGAATGGAATGAAATGAAATGGAATGGCAAGGAATGGAATATTAAAGAATGGAATGGAATAGAATTGAATGGAATGGAGGGGAATGGAATGGAAGGGATTGCATAGGAAAGGAGAGGAGAAGAATGGAATGGAATGGAGAGGAATGGAATGGAATGGAATGGAGAGGAATGGAATGGGGAGGAGAGGAATGGAATGGATTGCAGAGGATTAGAAAGGAGAGGATTGGAATAGAATGGTGTGGATGGAGTCAAATGGAATGGAAAGAAATGGAATGGAATGGAAAGGAATAGAGTTCATATAATGGAATGGAGGTGAGAGGAAAGGAATGGAGAGGAGTGTAATGGAAAAGAGAAGAATGGAAAGGAATGGAGAGTAATCAAATGGAATGGAATGCAACGGAATGGAAAGGAATGGTGTGGAATGGAATGGAGTGTTGTGGAATGGAAT
>NW_007233827.1:7921-11503 GCF_000164805.1 Carlito syrichta | reverse complement strand
GTGGAATGGAATGGTATTTAATGGAATGAAACAGAATGGAATGGAAGGGAAAGAAGAGGAATGAAATGGAATGGAGTTGAAGTGAGAGGAATGGAATACAGAGGAATGGACTGGGATGGAATAGAATAGAATGGAGTGGAGTGCAATTGAATAAAATTTGATAGAATGGAACTGATCGGAGTGCAATGGAATGGAATGGAATGGAACAGAACGGAACGGAGATGAATGGAATGGAATAGAATGGAAAGGAATGGAGAGAAATGGAATGGAGAGGAAAGGAATGGAATGCAATGGAGAGGAACGGAATATTATGGAATGGAGTGGAATGGAATGTAGTAGAGTGGAATGGATTGGAATGAAAGTAAGGGAAAGGAGTGGTGAGGAATGGAATGGAAAGAATGGAATGGAATGAAATGGAGAGGAAAGGAATGGAATGGAAAGGAATGGGAAGGGGAGGAAGGGAATGCAATGGAGAGGAATGGAATGGAGAGGATTGGAGAGGTATGGAATGGAGAGAAATAGATTAGAATGGAATGGAATGGAATGGAATGGAGAGTAAGAGAGAGGAATGGAAAGCAGAGAAATGGAGGTGAATGGAATGGAGTGGAATGGAGAGGAATGGAATGGAATGATATGGAATAGAGAGCAATGGAATGGAATGGATTGGAATGCAATGGAGAGAAATGGAATGCTAATGAATGGAATTGAATGGAATGCAAAGGATTGGAGGAAAATGGAATGGAATGGAATAGAATGCAGTGGAAAGTAGTCGAATGGAATGGAAAGGAATGGAATGGAATTGAAAGGAATGGAATGAAATGGAATGGAATGGAAGAGAATGGTATGGATTGAAACTGAATGGAATAGAGTAGAATGAAGAGGAATGAAATTGAGATTAAAGGGATGGAATGGATTGGAATGGAATGGTATGGAGAGGAATGTAATTGAATAGAGTGGAATGGAAGAAAATTTTATGGATTGGAATTGTTCGGAGTGCAATAGAATGGAATGAAAAAGAATTTAATGGAAAGGAGAGGAAAAGAATGGAAAGGAATAGAATGTAATGGAATGGAGAGGAATGGAATGTTATGGAATAGAGTGGAATGGAATGAAGTAGTGTGGAATGGAATTTAAAGGAATGGAACGGAAAGGCGAGGAATGGAATGTAATGGACTGGAGAGGAATGGAATGGGATGGAATGGAGTGGAATGGCATGGAATGGAATTGAAAGGAATGGAGGGGAATGGAATGGAATGGAATGGAATGGCGAGGAATGGAATGAAATGGAATGAAATGGAGTATAATGGAAATGAAAGCAATGGAATGGAGAGGAATGGAAGGGAATGGAGAAGAATGGAATGGAGCGGAATGAAATGGAGAGGTATTGAGTGCAATGGTATGGAGAGGAATGGAGTAGAACGGAATGGAATGGATAGCAATGGAATAATTGGAAAGAAATGGAATTTATTGGAATGGAATGGAATGCAATGTAGACGAATTGAGAGGAAAGGAATGGAGAGGAATGGAATGGAGTGGAATGGAAGGGAATGGAATGAAATGGATTGGAGTGGAATGGAAGGAATATAAAGGATTGGAGAGGAATGGAATGGAGAAAGATGGAGAGGAATGGAATGGAGTGGAATGGAGAAGAATGGAGAAGAATGGAATGGAATGGAGTGTAATGGAATGGAAAGGAATGGATTAGAATGGAATAGAATGGAGTTAATGTAATGTAATGTAATGGAATGATATTAATGTAATGGAAAGGAGTGGAGAGGAATGGTGTGGAGAGGAGTGCAATGAAATGGAATGGAATGGAATGGAATGGAATGGAATGGAAAGGAGTGGAATGAATTGGAGTGGAGAGGAATGGAATGGTATTTAATGGAATGGAACAGAATGAAATAGAACTGAATGTCTAACAATGGAATTTAAAAAACTGAGTGAAATGTAATTGAATGGAGAGGAATGGAATGGAAATGAATGTAGTGGAATGGAATTGAATTGAATGGAAGAGAAGTGAGCGGGTGCAATGGAATGGAATGGATTGGAATGGAGAGGAATGGAATGGAATGTCACAGAATGGAGAGGAATGGACTAATGAATAGAGAGGACTGGAGATGAATGTAATGGAATGGAACGGAGTAGAATGGAATGGAATGAAATGGAGAGGATTGGAATGTTAAGGAATGAAATGAAGTAGAGTGGAATGGAATGGAATGGAATGGAGTGCCATGGAAGTGAATGGAAAGGAACATTGAGGAATGGGTCGGATTGGAATAGAAAAAACTGGAGAGGAATGTAATGGAAAGGGATAGAATAGAACGTAATGGAATGGAATGGAGAGGAATGGAATGTTATGGAATGGAGTAGAGTGGAAAGGAATGGAAGGGAATGGAATGGAATGGAGTGGAATGGAAAGGAAATGAAAGGAATGGAATGGAATGGAATGGAGTGGAATGGTAAGGAATGGAAAGGAATGGAGTGGAATGGAATGGAGAGGAATGGATTGGTAATGAATGGAACGGAATGGAATGGGAAAGGAATGGATTGGAATGGAATGGAATGGAGAGGGATGGAATGGAATAGAATGGAATGATATGGGCTGGAATAGAGAGTAAGGGAATGGGATGGAATGCAATGGAATGGAGAGGAAAGGAATGGAATGGAATGAAAAGGAATAGAGAGGATTGGAAAATAATATAATGGAATCGAATGGAATGGAATGGAATGGCGAGGAATGGAATGGAATGGAATGGAGTGGAATGGAATGGGAGGACTGGAATGGAGAGGAATGGAATGGAGAGGATTGGAGTGCAATGGAATAGAAGGAATGAATTAGAATTCAAAGGAATGGATAGGAATGGAATAAAATGGAGTGGAGAGTAAAGGAATGGAGTGTAATGGAATGAAATGGAACGGAGTGTAATTGAGAGGAATGCAATGGAGAGAAATGGAGAGGAAAGGAATGGAGTGGAATGGAGAGGAATGGAATGGAATGGAATGGAATGTATTGGAATGGAATTAAAGGAAGATAGAGGAATGTAGAGGAATGGAATGGAGACGAATGGAGAGGAAAGGAAAGGAGTGGAATGGAGAGGAATGGAAAGTAAAGAATGCAATGGAATGGAATGGAGTTAATGCAATTGAATGGAATGCAGTGTAATGTAATTCAATGTAATTGATTGGAATGGAGAGGAATGGAATGTAAAGGAATGGAATGGGACGGAGAGGAATGGAATGGAACAGAATGGAATAAAATGAAATGGAGAGAAAAGGAATGGAATGGAATGGAGTCGATTGGAGTGGAAGGCAGTGAATTGGAACAGAAAGGAATGGAATGGAATGGAATGGAATGGAATGGAGAGGAATGGAATGGAATGGAAAGGAATTGAAAGGAATGGAATGGAAAGAAGTGGAATGGAGATGAATGGAATAGAGAGAAATGGAATGTTAAACCATGGAAAGGAATGAAGTGGAGAAGTATGGAATGTCAAGAATGAAATGGAATGGAGAGAAATGGAATGAAATAGAATGGAATGGATAGGAATGGAGAGGGAAGTAATGGAATGGAATGGAGTA
>NW_007233827.1:0-7901 GCF_000164805.1 Carlito syrichta | reverse complement strand
AGGAATGAAATGGAATGGAATGGAATGGAGAGGAATGGAATGGAGAGGGGAGGAATGAAATGGATTGCAAAGGAATGGAATGGAGAGGAATGGAATAGCATGGAGTGGAAAGGAGTTGAATGGAATGGAAAGGAGTGGAGTGGAATGGAAAGTGGTGGAGTGGAATGGAATGTAAAGGAATGGAATGGAACGGAGAAGAATGAAATGGAACAGAATGTAATGGAACGAAATGGAGAGATAAGGAATGGAATAGAATGGAGTGGATTGGAATGGAATTGAGTGGAGTGTAACGGAATGGAATGGAGTGGAATGCAAAGGAATGGAATGGAATGGAATTGAAAGGCATGGAATGGAGATGAATGGAATGGAGAGAAATGGAATGTAAATAAAGGGAAAGAATGAAGGTGAGAGTAATGAAATGTAAAGGGAAAGATTGAAGTGGAGAGGAATGGAATGGAATGGAGAGAAATGGAATAGAATAGAATGGAATGGAAGGGAATGGAGAGGAAAGTAATGTAATGGAAAGAGTGGAATGGAATGGAATGGAGTGGAATGGAATGGAATGGAATGAAATGGAATGACATGGAATGGAGAGGATTGGAACGGAATGGAAAGGAATGGAATGGAATCAAAAGGAATGGAATGGAATGAAATGGAATGGCGAGGAATGGAATATTAAAGAATGGAATGGAATAGAATGGAATGGAATGGAGGGGAATGGAACGGAATGGATTGCATAGGAAAGGTGAGGAGAGGAATGGAATGGAATGGAGATGAATGAAATGGAATGGAATGCAATGGAGAGGAATGGAATGGAGAGGAGTGGAATGAAATTGATTGCAGAGGATTTGAAAGGATAGGAATCGAATAGAGTGGTGTGGAAAGGAGTCAAATGGAATGGAAAGAAATGGAATGGAATGGAAAGGAATAGAGTTAACATAATGGAATGGAGGGGAGAGGAATGGAATGGAGAGGAGTGTAACGGAAAAGAATGTAATGGATTGGAATGGAGAGTAATCGAATGGAATGGAATGCAGTTGAATTGAAAGGAATGTTGTGGAATGGAATGGAGTGCAGGTGATTTGAATGGTATTGAATGTAATGAAACAGAATGGAATGGAATGGAATGAAACTGAATGGAATGCAGTTGAATTGAGAGAAATGGAATGGAGAAGAATGTAATGGAATGGAGTAGAATGTAATGGAATGGAGTGGAATTGAATAAATTTTGATAGAATGGAACTGATCGGAGTGCAATGTAAAAGAATGGAATGAAAAGGAATAGAACGGAGAGGAATGGAATGGAATGGAATAGAATGTAAAGGAATGGAGAGAAATGGAATGAAGAGGAATGGAGAGGAAAGGAACGGAATGCAATGGAGAGGAATGGAATGTTATGGAATGGAGTGGAATGGAATGGAATAGAGTGGAATGGATTGGAATGAAAGGAATGGAAAGGAATGGCGAGGAATGGAATGGAAGGAATGGAATGCAATGAAATGGAGAGGAATGGAGAGGAAGGAATGGAATGGAAAGGAATGGAAAGGAGAGGAATGGAATTCAATGGAGAGGAATGGAATGGAGACGATGGAGAGCAATGGAATGGAGAGGAATGGATTACAGTGTAATGGAATGGAATGGAGAGGAATTGAGAGGAATGGAATGGAGAGAAATGGAGATGAATAGAATGGAGTGGAATGGAGAGGAATTGAATGGAATGGAGTAGAGAGGAATGGAATGGGATGGAATGTATTGGAATGCAAAGGCGATCAATGGAAAGCTAATGAATGGAATGGAATGGAATGAAATGGATTGGAGGAAAATGGAATGGAATGGAAAACAACTCAGTGGAAAGGAGTCGAATGGAATAAAAAGGAATGGAATGGAATTGAAAGGAATGGAATGAAATGGAATGGAATGGAAGAGAAGGGTGTGGATTGAAACTGAATGGAATGGAGAGGAATGGAATGGAGATTGATGGAATGGATTGAAATGGAACCGTATGGAGAGGAATGTAATGGAATGGAGTGGAATGGAAGAGAATTTTATGGATTGGAATTGTTCAGAGTGCAATAAAATGGAAAGAAATAGAATTGAATGGAAAGAGAGGAATGGAATGGAAAGGAATAGAATGGAAAAGAATGGAATGGAATGGAGAGGAATGGAATGTTATGGAATAGAGTGGAATGGAATGGAGTAGAGTGGAATGGAATGGAAAGGAATGGATTGCAAAGGCGAGGAATGGAATGGAGTGGAATGGAGACATATGGAATGGAGTAGAATGGAATGAAATGGAATCGAATGGAATGGAGAGGAATGGAAAAGAATGGAATGGAACGGCGAGGAATGAAATGGAATGGAATGAAATGGAATGGAATGAAAATGAATGCAATGAAATGGAGAGGAATGGAAGAAAATGGAGAAGAATGGAATGGAGAGGAATGAAATTGAGAAGAATGCACTGCAATGGAAAGGAGAAGAATGGATTAGAATGGAATGTAATGGATAACAATGGATTAACACGGAATGAAGTGGAAAAGAATGAAGTGAAACAGAATGGAATGGAATATAATGGAGACGAATGGAGAGGCATGGAATCGAGAGGAATGGCATGGAGTGGAATGGAAGGGAATGGAATGGAATGGATTGGAGTGGAATGGAAGGAATAAAGCGGATAGGAGAAGAATGGAATGGAGAGGAATGGAGAGGACTGGAATGGAGTGGAATGGAGAGTAATGGAATGGAATGGAGTGGAATGGAATGGAAAGGATTGGAATGGAATGGAATAGAATAGAGTTAATGTAATGAATGGAATGGAATTAAAGTAATGGAAAGGAGTGGAGAGGAATGAAATGGAGAGGAGTGTAATGGAATGGAATAGAATGGAATGCAATGGAGAGGAATTGAATGGAATGGAATGGAGTAAAAAGGAATGTAGTGGAGTGTAATGAAATGGTATTGAATGGAATGGAAAGGATTGTCATGGAATGGAATAAAAAGGAATGGAATGGAATTGAAAAGAATGGAATGAAATGGAATGGAATGGAAGAGAATGGTATGGATTGAAACTGAATGGAATGGAGAGGAATGGAATGGAGATTGATGGAATGGATTGGAATGGAACGTTATGGAGAGGAATGTAATGGAATGGAGTGGAATGGAAGAGAATTTTATGGATTGGAATTGTTCAGAGTGCAATAGAAACTGAATGGAATGGAGTTGAGTGTAGAGGAATGGAATTGAGAGGAATGGAATGGAATGGATTCGAATGGAATGCAATGGAATGGAGTGGAATGGAATTGAATTGAAGGAATAGATTTAAGCGGAGTGGAATGGAATGGAAGGGAATGGAATGGAATTAAATGGAGAGGAGTGGAATGGAATGTCACAGAATGAACAGGAATGGAGAGGAATGGAATGGAGAAGAATGGAGAAGAATGGAATGGAATGGAGTTCGATGGAAGGGAATGGAAAGGAACGGTGGGGAATGGAATGGAATGTAAAGGAATTGAGAGGAATGGAATGGAATGGAATACAGAGGAATGGAATGGAATGGAATGGAATGGAATGGAATGGAATACAGAGGAATGGAATGGAATGGAATGGAATGGAATGGAGAGCAATGGAATGCTAATGATTGGAATGGAAAGGAATGAAACCGAATGGATGGGCATGGAATGGAATGGAATAGAATGGGGTGGAAAGGAGTCGAATGGAATGGAAAAGAATAGAATGGAATGGAAAGGAATGGAATGGAATGGAATGGAAGAGAATGGTATGGAATGAAATGGAAGAGAATGGAGTGGAATGGAGAGGCATGGAATGGAGATTAATGGGATAGAATTCAATGTAATGGAATGGTATACAGTGGAATGTAATGGAACCTGGTGAAATGGAACAGAATTTAATGGAATGGAGCTGAGCAGAGTGCAATGGAATGGAACGAAATGGAATGGAATGTAACAGAGAGGAATGGATTGGAAAGGAAAAGAATGGAAAGCAATGGAAAGGAATGGAAAGGAATGGAGTGTTAAGGAATGGAGTGGAATGAAATGGAGTAGAGTGGAATGGAATGAAATGGAAAGGAATGAAATGGAGAGGAATGCAAAGGAATGGAATGGAATGCAATTGAAATGAATGGAATGGAGATGACTAGAATGGAGAGGAATGGAATGTTAATGAAGGGAAAGAATGAAGTGGAGAGGAATAGAATGTAAAGGAATGGAATGGAATGGAATGGAAGGGAATGGAGAGGAAAGTAAAAGAATGGAAAGAGTGGATTGGAATGGAATGGGGTGGAGTGGAATGGAATGGAATGGAAAGAAATGGAATGGAGAAGATTGAATCGCATGGAATGCAATGGAATAAAAAGGAATGGAATGAAATGAAATGGAATGGAATAAAATGGATGGACGAGGAATGGAATATTAAAGAATGGAATGGAATAGAATGGAATGGAATGGAAGGGAATGGAATGGATGGGATTGCAAAGAAAAGGTGAGGAGAGGAATGGAATGGAATGGAGAGGGATGGAATGGAATGGAATGCAATAGAGAGTAATGGATTGCAGAAGATTAGAAAGGAGAGGAATGGAATAGAATGGTGTGGAAAGGAGTCGAATGGATTGGAAAGAAATGCATTGGAATGGAAAGGAATAGAGTTAATATAATGGAATGGAGGGGAGAGGAATGGAATGGAGAGGAGTGTAATGGAAAAGGATGGAATGGAATGGAATGGAGAGTAATCGAATGGAATAGAATGCAATGGAATGGAAAGGAATGGTGTGGAATGGAATGGAGTAGAGTGGAATGGAATGGTATTGATTGGAATGAAACAGCATGGAATGGAATGGAATGTTGAGGAATGGAATGGAATGAAACTGAATGGAATGGAGTTGAATTGAGAGGAATGGAATGGAGAGGAATCGTACGGAATGGAGTGGAATGGAGTGGAGTTGAATTGAATAAAATTTGATAGAATGGAACTGATCGGAGTGCAATGGAATGGAATGGAATGGAATGGAATGGAATGGAATGGAAAGGAATGGAGAGGAATGGAGAGGAAAGAAATGGAATGTTATGGAATGGAGTGGAATGGAATGGAGTAGAGTGGAATGGATTGAAATGAAAGGAATGGAAAGAAATGGTGAGGAATGGAATGGAAGAAAAGGAATGGAATGAAATGAAGAGGAATGGAGATGATAGGAATGGAATGGAAAGGAATGGAAAGGAGAGGAAAGGAATGGAATGGAGAGGAATGGAATGGAGCGGATTGGAGATCAATGGAATGGAGAGGAATGGATTAGAATGGAATGGAATGGATAGCAATAGAATAAAATGGAACGAATTGGAAAGGAATGGAATGAAATGGGATGGAATGGAATACATTGGAGACGAATTGAAAGGAATGGAATGGAGAGAAATGGAATGGAGTGGAAAGTAAGGGAATGGAATGGAAAGGATTGGAGTGAAATGGAAGGAATAATGAGGATTGGAGAGGAATGAAACGGAGAAAGATGGAGAGGAATGGAATGGAGTGGTATGGAGAGGAATGGAATGGAATGGAGTGTAATGGAATTCAAAGGAATGGACTGGAATCTAATAGAATGGAGTTAATGGAATGGAATGGAATGGAATTAATGTAATGGAAAGGAGTGGAGAGGAATAGTGTGGAGAGGTGTGTAATGGAATGGAATGGAATGGAGAGGAATGGAATGGAATTGATTGGAGTGGAATGAATTGGAGTGGAGTGGAATACAATGGTATTGAATGGAATGGAACAGAATGGAATGGAACGGTATGTATAGACATGGAATGAAAAAAACTGAATGGAATATAGTTGAATGGAGAGGAATAGAATGGAGAGGAATGGAGTGGAATGGATTCAAATTGAATGAATTAGAAGTGAACAGAGTGCAATGGAATGGAACAGAATGGAAAGGAATGGAATGGAGAGGAATGGAATGGAATGGAATGGAGAGGAATGGAATGGAATGTCACAGAATGGAGAGGAATGGACTAATGGAATGGAGAGGAATGGAGTGGAATGGATTGGAATGGAATGGAGAGGATTGGAATGCTATGGAATGGAGGGGATGGAATGGAAAGAAATGGAATGGAATGGAATGGAGTGTCATGGAAGCGAATGGAAAGGAACGGCGAGGAATGGATCAGAACGGAATGGAAAGGAATGGAGAGGAATGGGATGGAAAGAGATAGAATGGAAAACAAAGGAATGGAATGGAGAGGATTGGAATGTTATGGAATGGAGTGGAATGAAATGGATTAGAGTGGAATGAAATAGAAGGGAATGGAATGGAAAGGAATGGAGTGGAATGGAATGGAAAGAAATTGAAAGGAGTGGAATGGAATGGAACAGAAAGGAATGTAGTGGAATGGAATGGAGAGGAATGGAATGGTAATGAATGGAACGGAATGGAAGGGGAAAGGAATGGATTGGAATGGAATGGAATGGAGAGGGATGGAATTGAATGGAATTGAATGGTAAGGAATGGAATGGGAGGGTATAGGTTGTAAGGAAATGGAATGGAATGGAATGGAATAGAATGCAATGGAGAGGAATTGCATGAAGAGAAGCGGAATGGAATGGATTGCAGAGGATTAGAAAGGAGAGGAATGGAATACAACGGTGTGGAAAGGAGTCGAGTGGAATGGAAAGAAATGCAATGGAATGGAAAGGAATAGCGTTAATATAATGGAATGGAGGGGAGAGGAATGGGATGGAGAGGAGTGTAATGGAAAAGAATGGAATGGAATGGAGAGTAATCGAAATGGAATGGAATGCAATGGAATGGGAAGGAATGGTGTGGAATGGAATGGAGTGGAGTGGATTGGAATGGAATGAAAAGGAATAGAGGGGAATGGAAAGGAATATAATGGAATGGAATGGAAATGAATGGAATAGAATGGTGTGAATGGAATTGAATGGAATGGAAAGGAGTGGAATGGAATGGAGAGAAATGGAATGGAGAGGATTGGAGAGCAATGGAATGGAGAGGAATGAATTTGAATGAAAAGTAATGGATAGGAATATAATAAAATGGAGTGAAGAGTACAGGAATAGAGTGTAATGGAATGAAATGGAACGGAGTGTAATTGAGAGGAATGGAATGGAGAGGAATGGAGAGGAAAGGAATGGAATGGAAATGAGAGGAATAGTCTGGAATGGAATGTATTGGAATGGAATTAAAGGAAGGTAGAGGAGTGTAGAGGAATGGAATGGAGACGAATGGAGAGGAAAGGAAAGGAGTGGAATGGAGAGAAATGGGAAGTAAAGAATGCAATGGAATGGAATGGAGTTAATGCAATTGAATGGAATGCAGTGTAATGGAATTAAATGTAATTGATTGGAGTGGAGAGGAATGGAATGGAGTGGAGAGGAATGGAATGGAATGGAATGGAATGGAACGGAGAGGAATGGAATGGAAAAGAATGGAATAAAATGAAATGGAGAGAAATGGAATTGAATGGGATGGAGTGGAGTGGAGTGGAGTGGAGTGGAGTGGAAAGGAATGGAATGGAACAGAATGGAATGGAGAGGAATGGAATGAAGTGGAATGGAATGGAATCGAATTGAAAGGAATGGAATGGAATTAAATGAAATGGAAAGAAGATGAATAGAATATAGAAAATGGAATGTTAATGATTGGAAAGGAATGAAGTGGAGTAGTATGGAATGTCAGGAATGGAATAGAACGAAGATAAATAGAATGGAATAGAATGGGATGGATAGGAATGGAGAGAAAAGTAATGGAATTGTATGGTGTAGATTGTCAGCGAATGGAGTGGAGTGGAATGGAATGGAATGGAATGGAACGAAATGGAATGGAGAGGATTAGAACGAAATGGAATGGTAAGGAATGGAATGAATTCAAAAGGAAT
>NW_007233826.1:0-22686 GCF_000164805.1 Carlito syrichta | reverse complement strand
CAACCGCTGCTGGAGCCTCGGCGTGGACCCGGGCGGCAGGCTGAGTGACGTGTTCCCCGGCGTGGCGCTGGCCGGCTCCGCCGCCTTCCCCGACCGCTGCAAGCCGCAGGTGGCTGGAGCCCCTGCCCTCTGGCAAACGGTTTGTCCGGGCGCGGGGTCTGTGCGGGGCTTCTCGGCCGGCCGAGAGCCTGCGACCGCCCTTCCAAGACGGAGCGGCGGGCGCGGCGGCGCGCGTCTGGTGTCCCACCACGGGGGAGGCCGAGGCGGGAGGATGGCTCGACCCCAGGGGTCCGAGACCGGCCTGGACACCTGGCGAGACCCCGTCTTTACAGCCAATCGGACACGTTGGCCGGGCGTGGTGGCGTGCGCCTGTGGTTCCAGCTGCTTGGAGGCTGAGGCGCGTGGATCGCCTGAGCCCAGGTCACTTGTGCCGCGGCACTCCAGCCTGGGCAACAAAAGGAGACACCGACTCAACATACATACACACACACACACTCTCTCTCTCTCTCTCTCTCTCTCTCTCTCTCTCTCTCTTTCTCTCCCCCCCCCCCCAGCCTGGGCGACAAAAGGAGACACCAACTCAACACACGCGCACACACACACCTTGCAGTGTAGCAGTGTACACACCTAGCTTTGGAAACCAGTTAAGGACGAAGACTTCTCACTGGCCCTTGTTTCCACCTCAGCTTAACATGACCCCAGAAATGTAGGGACACCATGTCAGTAGTAAGACCACAGCATACCATTCCCTGCAGGCATTCCTTGCAAGCTGGTGTAGACATACTTTTGAGCATTTAAAGGTGAAGATCGTCTCTGCTCTGGCGTTCACTGTCTCGGTCGCTTCCAACGTTTAATCACTCTCAAGCCGGCTTGGGGAGTAGAGTCCCTAGGACATCCGTGTTGACATTGCTGTATTATGATGTTGACGTTGCTGTATTATGAGTTATAACTATCTAGACATAAATTGTTTAATCCATAGTATTATGCTCCCTGTACAGATTGAGAAACTGAGGCTCAGAGAGTTTGATTTGTACCTTAAATGACAAAATCCAAGTGGAACTCAGGAGTCAAGTGGTCTTTTAACTCCCAAGACCAGAGTTCCCCCACTCTCTACAGGCTACCACCCAGCTAAACTTACAAGGATATAAGTGATATACTTTACAGTTATCCTAATTAATATGTTCACCCCAAATATTAGCATATTCCAAGCTTCCATAAGTATTTTTTTTTTGAGTTGGAGTCTCACTCTGTCGCCCAGACTGGATTGCAGTGGCCGCTCCTGGCCACCGCAGCCTTGACCTGCTGGGCTCCAGCGATCCTTCCGCCTCAGCCTTGCAAGAAGCCGGAATTACAGGCATGCGCTACCACACCCGGCTGATTTTTTGATTTACTGTAGAGATGAGGTCTCGCTGCTCAGGTGGGTCTCAAACCTGCGGGCTCAGGCAATCCACTCACCTCAGCCTCCCAAAGGCGCGGGATTACAGGCTGAGCCACGGAGCCCGGCTCCATAAGTATTTTGACTAAAAAGCGTCCAGATATATCAAGTGTAATTATGTTTGAATCCACCATGACTTTAGTTGCTTGTATCCAAGCATACAAAAGCTAAAACAGCCCTATAAGAGGATTTTGAGTTCTGACACTCAAAACTTTTTTTTATTTTTTATTTTTTTGAGTTGGAGTCTCACTCTGTCACCCAGGCTGGAGTGCAGCGGCACTCTTGTGACCACTGCAGCCTCGACCTGCTGGGCTCCGGCAATCCTTTCGCCTCAGCCTTCCAAGTAGCTGGAACTACAGGCGTGTGCTACCATGCTCAGCTAGTTTTTGATTTTTTATTGTAGAGATGAGGTCTCACCAAGTTGCCCAGGCGGGTCTTGAACCTGCGGGCTCAGGCAATCCACTCACCTCAGCCTCCCAAGGTGCGGGATTACAGGCTGAGCCACCAAGCCCAGTTTAAGCTTAAGCAGTTATTTTAATTGAAAAGATGCACAATTATGTCACTTTGGATACTTTACATATACAAAAGAGATCAAGTGGGCCTAAGGGGAAAACGTTAGAACAACAGGGGTAAAATTATGAAAGGTCTAACGATGAAAGCCTTTGTAAAAACTGCTTTGAACTCACAGAAATTCTGGAAAGGTAGTTTTTAGTGGCACTTTCAACAAAATCTCTTCTGTGGCCTCAGTTTCTTCAACTTGAGAACAGTCATAAACTATAACCAAAAACCTACACTGTATAGATTTTCTTTTTTTTTTTTTATCCTAAAACAAGCTAATTTTACTAGAACTTATCACAAAATTAACTTTATTATATTTTTTCCAATGTAAACTTGGTTGTTAAATATCTTCATTGCCCCATTAATGTCTGGTTCTTGTTTTCTTGACTCACACAATGTCCTTATTCTTCTTTGGATTTTCTGCACATCTCTTGGCATCCCGTGCTACTTTCTGTTCAGATTCACTTTCCAAACTGTTTGCTCCGGGCTGCGTTTTAGCCTTTCTTGATCGCAAACATATGGCGTCTGGATTTCCTCTTACTCCTTTCTCTTTCCAATTCATCATGTGGATTACCACACTTTCTTCTCCTCCTTTGTCCTCTGCTGTATAGGTTTTAAATAGAATCACAGATTATAAACAAATCCTGTAATCCTGTAATGGTTGTAAAATATTTTGAAAATTTTAAAGATAGATGATGGGAAGGTATTATTACTTCCTCTTTTTTTAAGTTAATTAATTTTTATTTCGATAGCTTTGGGGGGTACAGATGGCTCTTTGTTACATGGATGCATTGTACAGTAGTGGGGGAAGTCTGTGCTCTAAGTGTACCCACCACCTCCACCTGTGCACATTGTACCTGATAGTTTTTCTTCCTTCCCCTCTTCTCACCCTCCCTCGGTATTTCTTAAGTTTCACATTTTGTTGGTATAGTAAAATATCAGTGTTGTATATCTTAAGTACTGTTTTTCTTTTCTTTCTGAGTTGGAGTCTCACTCCATCACCCAGGCTGAAGTGCAGTGGCACGCTCACAGCCACCCCAGCGTCGACCTGCTGGTCTCAGGCAATCCTTCCACCTCAGGCTTCCAAGTAGCCGGAACTATAGGCACTCATTACCATGCCCCACCAGTTTTTTGATTTATTGTAGAGACAAGGTCTCACCAAGTTGCCCAGGCTGATCTCGAACGCACGGGCTCAGACAGTCCTCTTGCCTTAGCCTCCCAAAGTGCTGGAATTTCAGGCTTGAGTCACCACGCCTGGCCAGAAAATACCATTTTCATTGTGCTTATGCCTGGATATTTATAGTTATTGCATTCCAGGTTTTAAAGTTTCTTATTTGGAGAGTTAGAAATTGTGTCAAGACTTCCTTAAAGATGCAGTTTCTAGAAAAACAATGTCTAAATTAGTTTAACCTTCTTTTTTGTTTATTGTTTATTAAATTCATTCTACTTTTAAATATTTTCATTGCATCTCAATCCCTTTTGGAAGGAGGCAGAGTTTTAAATAATTCACTAAAGTATTAAAATGCATACTTTCTACATGTTTAATCAAGGCTCATTGTAGAAGCATTCACCAAAAAAATGAAACATGACTTTGCAGAGTATTTTTCTTCATTAGAAATATCTTTTAAATTTCTGGTCTGGCATGGTGACTTAAGACTGTAATCTCAACTCTTTGGGAGGCAGAGACGGGAGGATCACTTGAGTCCAGGAGTTTAAGACCAGCCTGGGCACCACAGCAAGACCCTGTCACTATTTAAAGAAATAAAAAATAAATATTAGCCGGGCTTGGTGGCTCAGCCTGTAATCCTGTGCCTTTGGGAGGCTGAGGTGAGTGGATTGCCTGAGCCCGCGGGTTCGAGACCCGCCTGGCCAACTTGGCGAGACCTCATCTCTACAACAAATCAAAAAATCAGCCGAGCATGGTAGCGCATGCCTGTAATTCCGGCTACTCGGAAGGCTGAGGTGGAAGGATCGCTGGAGCCCAGCAGGTCAAGGCTGTGGTGGCCGGGAGTGGCCGCTGCACTCCAGTCTGGGCGACAGAGTGAGACTCCAACTCAAAAATAAATAAATAAATATCTTTAAATTTTTAAATTGTAATATTTTTTAAATTTTTGAAGAGATCACATTTTATGTAACATCTCATTTTTACAATATTACTTATACATAGAAACTAGGCTGCTAAAGATACAGTAAAAAAGGTCCTGACCAAGGTGTAAGAAGACCTTGGGTTTTGGTTTTAGTTTTGTCACATTGGCTGAGTAACTTGTAGCCTCAACTTCCTTGTTTTTAAGAGATAATACTTATGTCACAAGGTTGACTGAATATGATATGTGGAATTTCTTTGAATCTTGTAAAATTCTATATCAAAGTACAGTAACTTTTTTCACAGCTTGAGGACATTAAGACTGAATTTTGTGCATGAGTCAAATAACACTGCTAATATCCACAATAGTGCTCATCTGCTCAAAAAACTAAAACTACAATAATTATAGGCATTTTATACCAGGGACCAGCAACAAAGAGCTTGATCTAGCCTAGTACCTATTTTTTTTTTTTGAGTTGGAGTCTCACTCTGTTGCTCAGACTGGAGTGCAGTGGCCACTCCCAGCCACCGCAGCCTCGACCTGCTGGGCTCCGGCGATCCTTCCGCCTCAGCCTTCCAAGTAGCTGGAACTACAGGCGCACGCTACCACGCCCGGCTAATTTTTTGAATTATTGTAGAGATGAGTTCTCGCCAAGTTGCCCAGGCGGGTCTCGAACCCGCAGGCTCAGGCAATCTACTCACCTCAGCCTCCCAAAGCACTGAGCAACCGAGCCCGGCTGTGCCTATTTTTATGAATAAAGTTTTAGTGCAACACAGACACACCCATTTGCTCATGTATCGTCTATAGTTGATGTGGTGCTAGAACAGCAAATTTGAAGAGTTTTAAGAAAGACCACATTGACCAATTAAGCCTAAAATATGTACTATTTGGCCTTTTGCAGAAAAAGTTTGCTAGTCCCTGGAATATAGAGTAAGCTTAAGTTGCTAAGTCTAGATTTGAATGTAACTCTCCCAACTCTTATACATGTGTTCTTCCCTCAGATTTCTTATGACTTCCCTAGTACTCTAATAAATGAAGTTTTGATATACGAACATGTCTTAAAACTTTCAGAACGAAGACAGTACAGACCTAAGGCAGACCTATGCTCCACTTTCTTCGTCAGCAGAACATTCAAGTTCTGTAGATTCCTCACTTTTCTATGCACCATGGTCTACTTATGGAGATGATGTTAAACAACCTTCTAATTCTCAGATCAATGTAAAGAACAGGTAAATGAATAAATTGGTTTTGCATGCTAAATGAGGTGTTTTCAAGTTTGATTACGTAGGAACTGAGATTTATTAGCTTTCTCTTCCCTAGGTCAGCATTTAATGTGGCATTATAATGTTATGTTTATTAAATTTCTAGGAAATTGTAAATTGGGCAGTTATTTGTGTATGAGTTTTAGGTTATTACTTTTAAGCATTCATAAGAGGGAAGCTTTAACTAATAAATCTTAAATTCTTCTTTCTAAAGATAGCACATTTTTTTTTTTTTTTGAGTTGGAGTCTCACTCTGTCACTCAGACTGGAGTGCAGTGGCCGCTCCCGGCCACCGCATCCTCGACCTGGTGGGCTCCAGCGATCCTTCCGCCTCAGCCTTCCAAGTAGCTGGAACTACAGGCGCACGCTACCAGGCCCGGCTAATTTTTGATTAATTGTAGAGCTGAGGTCTCGCCAACTTGCCCAGGCGGGTCTCGAACCCGCAGGCTCAGGCAATCCACTCACCTCAGCCTCCCAAAGAGATGGGATTACAGGCTGAGCCACCAAGCCCAGCTAGATAGCACATATTAATGAGTTTTATTTTTAGATCTTTTTTCATCTTATTCTAAGTTTTCCGTAATTTTTTTCCTTCACGACTACACAACAAACAGGTTTTTATCAAACATAAGATATGTTAAATTATTTTTCTTCCTTTTTTTTTGAGTTGGAGTCTCACTCTGTTGCCCAGGCTAGAGTGCAGTAGCGTGCTCACAGTAATTTCAGAGTGCTAGGATTACAGGCTTGAGCCACTGCACCTGGCCAAAAAAATATATATATATATTTTTTTGAGTTGGAGTCTCACTCTGTCACCCAGACTGGAGTGCAGTGGCCGCTCCCGGCCACTGCAGCCTCGACCTACTGGGCTCTGGCGATCCTTCCGCCTCAGCCTTCCAAGTAGCTGGAACTTAAAGGCATGCGCTACCACACCCGGCTAATTTTTGATTTATTGTAGAGATGAGGTCTCGCCAAATTGTCCAGATGGGTCTCGAACCCGCAAGCTCAGGCAATCCACTCACCTCAGCCTCCCAAAGGCTGATTACAGGCTGAGCCACGAAGCCCAGCTCAAAAATATTTTTTGGTTTTTTTTTTGAGTTGGAGTCTCACTCTGTTGCTCAGACTGGAGTGCAGTGTCCGCTCCCGGCCACCGCAGCCTCAACCTGCTGGGTTCCGGCGATCCTTCCGCCTCAGCCTTCCGAGTAGCCAGAATTACAGGCGTGCGCTACCACGCCCGGCTGATTTTTGTGTTTATTGTAGAGATGAGGTCTTGCCAAGTTGCCCAGGCGGGTCTCGAACCCATGAGTTCAGACAATCCACTCACCTCAGCCTCCCAAAGTGCTGGGATTACAGGCTGAGCCACTGAGCCCGGCCTCAAAAATATTTTTTAAGTGATATATGATACTGAAAAAATTCAAACTTGGCCGAGCACAGTGGCACATGTCTGTAATCCCATTACTTTGGGAGGCAGAGGTGAAAGGATTGCCTGAGCCCAGGGGTTCAAGACTAACCCGGACCACTTAGCAAGACCTCATCTCTATGATAAATCAAGAAAAAAGGCCAGGCGTGGTGGCTCAAGCCTGTAATCCCAGCATTTTGGGAGGAGGCCGAGGTGAGAGGATTGCCTGAGCCCAGTGGTTCGAGACCAGCCTGGGCAACTTGGTGAGACCTCATCTCTACAATAAATCAAAAAAGTTAACCGAGCATGGTAGTGTGCACCTGTAGTTCCAGCTATCTGGAAGGCTGAGGCGGAAGGATCACCTGGGTCCGGCAGGTTGAGGTTGCGGTGGCCGTGAGTGTGCCACTGCACTCCGGCCTGGGCGACAGAGTTAAATTCCAACTCAAAAAAAAAAAAAAAAATTAGCCGTGCGTGGTGGCATGTGCCTGTAGTTCCAGCTGTTTGGAAGGCTGAGGTGGAAGGATTGCCCGAGCCTAGCAGGTCAAGGCTATGGTGCCTGTGAACATGCCACTGTACTCCAGCCTGGGCAATAGAGGGGATTCCGACTCAAAAAAGTTAAAAAATTCAAATTTTTCTCAGCCTTTTGGCTAAGATCAAGCGAAAAACTCAAACCTTATAGAAATATATATCAAGAAAAGTGAAAGTTCACTTTAACCCTCTCTCTCCACCCCCAGCAATTATTAACAGTTTGGTATATATTACATTGAGTATTTTTCTGGATATATACAAACATCTTATAAAAAGCTTTTATATTAAATCTTTACAAAGTAACATAATGTAATGCAAAAAGTACTGGACTCGTAGGCATAGAGTTTATTCAGCAAGTGTATAGTAGTTTGGCAGGTCATATACCCTTGCAAAATACAAGTAAGTTTCTGAAATAACCATTGGTTTATTCATCAGATAATAACTAAATGATTATTAATGCTTACTCTTCCAAGGTGTTATGAAGACAAATGTGCAAATATAAGGTATTTTTATTTCTAAAATATTCCAACACTATAAAATGTTGGAAATAAAATATGAAAAAATTGAAAGTTACAGTTTAAAACAACATACAGGTTGAAAATTCCAAATCTGAAAATCCAAAATTTTCCAAAATTCAGAACTTTTTGAGCATCAAGATCATAAAATAAATACTTTTTGGAGCTTTTCAGATTAGGGATGTCCAACCAGTGAATATATAATGCATACTTTTCCAAATCCAAAAAAATCCTCTGAAATCAAAAGCACTTTTGGTCCCAAGCATTTTAGATAAGGAGTATTTAACCTGTACTACCTCTAGGGAGACATAATCTGAAAGCTGAAAGATGTAAAAGGTGCCAATTTTCCATGTGCTTGTGGTTTTTACATTTTGTTTTGGTTTTTGTTTTTTTGAGTTGGAGTCTCACTCCGTCATCCGGACTGGAGTGCAAGTGGCACGCTCCTAGCCAACCGCAGCCTCGACCTGCTGGGCTCCGGCGATCCTTCCGCCTCAGCAGAAGCTACCACGCCCAGCTAATTTTTGATTTATTGTAGAGATGAGGTCTCACCAAGTTGCCCAGTGTGGGTCTCAAACCCGCGGGCTCAGGCAATTCACTCATCTCAGTCTCCCAAAGCACTGGGATTACAGGCTGAGCCACCGAACCTGGCAGTTTTTACATTTTGTAAAAAAATTACAGTATTAATAGTAGGTGAATTTCAGGTACATAGAACTCCATTCAGTCACACTTTGGCAAGGCTTTAGGGATCGCTTCAAATATGTTATATATTTAAGGAACAACTGCAAATATGTTATATTTAAGGGACAACTGCAAAATTACTGTGGTATCTAGGATGGCCATATCTCACTTCACTTTTAATCTGATATTTAGTGTAAAGTGTCACAAAAATAGAGCACCAGATTCATATGGTTTTCAAATTACAAATGAAGAAACTGAGCAGATGTTGATGAAATGATGTATAATAGGACCAGACATGCTTTCAGGAGCAGCTATGATACCAAGCATGTCTGTGACATCACAGGTCAGAAATTTATATCTTGGTCACCTAAAATGAATAGCATGTGTTGTGAACTAGATGTAAGGATTTCAAATGAAGAAATATATTTATGTAGGATAAGCACCATGCCAAAGTGGAAAAAATTCTTGAGTTCTTGCTCTTTCTTTATTTGAAATGATAGTGTAGATTTAATCCAATATTTTATAGATAAATATGGTAGAATAAGTTTGGAAAGAGCATTTCAGGATGAATAAAATAGTTTATGTATAATATTCATTTATTTTTAGGATTCAAACTGAAAGAAATGACTATGGCAGTGAAACAGACTTATATGGGCTTGTGTCTAACATTTTGGAAGAACAAGATAAGTCACAGCCACATTTTGCTGAAGGGTTAGTATATTATATAAGCTATGTTTTATATAATAAACTTAAATTCACATACATTAGATTACCCATTTGTTAACTTTTATTTTTACTTAACAGTGGATCATCTGACAGTAAACATCTTAATTCAAATATTTGTTTCTAGGATAATTGATTTTGCTGAAATATTTGCTATACAACTGAAAGTTCAAGCTGGGTGCAGTGGTTTACGTACTTTGGGAGGCTGTGGCGAGAGGACTGCCTGAGCCCAGAGGTTCGAGACCAACCTGGGCAAATTGGTGAGACCTTGTCTCTACAATAAAAAAGAAAGAAAGAAAGTTCAGCCTAAGATTTTATTTGCTTAAGAATTTTCATTTGAAAAATTATTCTTGCATAATTCAGGCTGTTTCTCTTGAGTTCACAAACTAAAGTGTGGCTTAAAGAGTATAAATTCCAAGAAGTTTTTTACACAGATCCCAAAGAATAAAACTCATTAGTGCTATGCCGAAATACATATGGATTTTATTCATGTGGTAGAAAATTTTAAACTGTCTTAATTGTTTTATTTGGGTGTGGAAGCCATATTACCCAAACATCCTATTAAATAGGGAAGTATGCAGCACACATATAACCAGTTAAAATATTTTAATTTCAAAATAGTTTAAGAAAAAATTTTTTTTTCACTAAAAAAAATTGAGTTCAATAATTCTTTTTTTCAGGCAGTGTCTCACTCTTTCACCCAGGCTTGAGTGCAGTGGCATGATCATGGCTCACCGCAGCCTCAAATTCTTGGGTCCATGTGATCCTCCTACTTCGGTCTCCTGAGTAGCTAGGACTATAGGCATGCACCACAGCAACTGGCTTATATATATAAAGAATATATATATATATATTTCTTTTTTCTTTTTTTGTAGAGATGGAGTTTCAATATGTTGCCTCAAGCAGTCCTCCCACCTTGGCCTCCCAGTGTTGGAATTATAGGCATGAGCCACTGTGTCCAGCCCAAAGCTTTTATATTAAATAATAGCCTAATCAAAGGAAAAACTTACTTTCTGCTGACAGTAGATAAATAATCCATCTAAGACCATCAAGTCACCAGCCTTAAGTCTTAGTGATTGCCTCTTGAGAAAGTACGGGGAAGACATATTACGATTAAAATGCATATTTAAGCCGGGCTCGGTGGCTCAGCCTGTAATCCCGTGCTTTGGGAGGCTGAGGTGAGTGGATTGCCTGAGCCCGCGGGTTCGAGACCCGCCTGGGAAATTTGGCGAGACCTCATCTCTACAATAAATCAAAAAATCAGCCGGGCATGGTAGCGCATGCCTGTAATTCTGGCTACTTGGAAGGCTGAGGTGGAAGGATCACCGACGTCCAGTGGGTCAAGGCTGCAGTGGCTGGGAGCAGCCACTGCACTCCAGTCTGGGCGACAGAGTGAGACTCCAACTCAAAAAATAAAATAAAATAAAATGCATATTTATATAGTGATAGAGCATTATTTAGAGATAATGGTAGCTTATAAAGCAGTGTTGAAAAGGATTAGAGAACAGTGGCATGGGGTAAGATAAACATTTTTGAAAACCTTTTCTCTCTTCTCCACTGAGGAAATAAAGTCTTTAAAGTCTAAGTTTTAATTAAATATATCCACTTGTTTTAGGACCTGCTCCTCCAACTTAAAGTCAGTTTGGCCAATGAACACAAGCAGATATGCAGAGCACCATGACCTCTTAACAGAAACCAGAAGGCCAGTTGATACAGCCATCTCTCAGCAAGCTTTTTACAGCGGTGAAGCTGTGTCAGCAATGGAAAAGCAATACCTGCATAATAGTAATCTCACACCACAACAAAAAATAGATGAACTGTATCATGGATTTACTGGTTTAGACCTAGAAGAACAGTGGGTGTACCCCTCACGAAGTGATCATTCTAACTGCTACAATATTCAGACAAATGATACAACTAAGACAACATTCCAAGAATATCCATTTATCAAAAACTGTTTTACAGCACAGACTGGCTTATCTGACATCATGAAAGAATCAGGAGTTGATACTTACCCTTATGGAAGAGAGAAAATATGTTCTAAAAGTCTTGAAGCACCATTACAGCAAAAAAGAGCAGAGATGTTTCTTTCCCAATTGAATAGATACAATGAAAATGCAGATTACTGTAGATACCCAGAATATGCTCATCCTAGTAAGACTAAGCTTAATAAGTGTTCAAATTTTAGTGTACAAGATAGTAAAAAATTACCCAATGGCACACCTGAAACACCAACTGTAGAAGCAGATACCTACACAAGGTTATTTCAGGTCAAACCAGCAAATCAGAAAAAAATGGAGGAGACAATCCCTGACCAGCAGAATTTTACATTTTCAAAAACTACACCACATCTGACAGAAAAACAGTTTGCAAAGGAAGCAGCATTCACTGCTGATTTTGGCTTAAAATCAGAATATGGACTAAAACTTAATACAGCTTGTCCAGTTAATAATGATTTTGCTAATGTCACAGAAAAGCAACAGTTTGCTAAACTTGATCCCCCAAATTCTGAGTATTTTAAAGCTGTGAATTTATTATCAAATTCAGTAACATCTTCAGGAGGTATCAATTTAAATAGACAAACCTGGATGAATGTTCAAACAAAAAATAACATCCCTATTCCTTATCGAAGCCAATGTAATTTGATAAAATTAAGTAGTCATTTAAGTGCAGCCTCAAAGGGTTCTAACCATTCTTCAGATTTCCCCCAGCTATCCTCTACAAATTTAACACCAAATAGCAGTTTACTTCAGAAATATTGCCAAGAAAACCCTTCAGCATTTTCTAGTTTTGATTTTGGTTACGGTGGAGCAGAAAGAATTCAATCTGTTAATCACATGGAAGGACTGACCAAGACTGGAGAAGAAAATCTCTTTGAATCAGTTACTGATAAAAAAATAAAGCAGCCAAATGGATTTTTTGATAACTGTTCAGCCCTGCAGTATGGGATCACTGAAAATGTAAACAAGCATAATTTTCAAGCCAAGCCCCTGAGTGGACATTATGATCCTGAGGAAGGTCCAAAGCATTTAGATGGCTTATCTCAAAATACGTATCAAGATTTGTTGGAGTCACAGGGTCATTTTAATAGCCACAGACAAGGAAGTGGAGACAATAATATTAATAGCCGTGTGACTCGCACACAGGCGTCATGCTTTTCTAATAATTATATGATGGGAGACTTAAGGCATAATCAGGGTTTTCAACAACTTGGTTCAAATGGGTTTCTCCTAAGATCCACCCACCCATTTGGCCAGTCAGTTGTTCCATTGTTGGATTCCTATGACTTGTTTGCTTATGAAGACTTAAGCCATTTATACCCTTATTTTAATGATATGATGTATGGTGATAATTCCTTCCCTGGTTTCGTGCCAACTTTTGGATTTCAAAGACCAATTAAAACTCGTAGTGGACCAGCCAGTGAGCTTTATATTCGTCTAGAAGAGTGCTATGAACAATGGAGAGCATTAGAAAAGGACAGAAAAAAGGTACACAAGTTAACCACTCAGTCTGTTCCCTCTGCCTGTCTTCATTTTTTTCCCTTAGTGTAGTCTGAGAGTACTTGCCGCTAAGCTGAATTATGCAAGTTACAGAAACTTAACAAAGTCTGTAATTTGCTAAATTCATGACTGGAGAATTAAGTCACAGAAAAGCAACAGTTTGCTAAACTGTTTGAATGGGTTTGGCCAATGAGAAGCTAAAATATGTATATATTTATTTTTTTGAGTCGGAGTCTCACTCTGTCACCCAGACTGGAGTGCAGTGGCCACTCCCAGCCACTGCAGCCTTGACCTGCTGGGCTCTGGTGATCCTTCCGCCTCAGCCTTCCAAGTAGCTGGAATTACATGCATGCGCTACCACGCCCGGCTAATTTTTTAATTTATTGTAGAGATGAAGTCTCACCAAGTTGCCCAGGCGGGTCTCGAACCCGCAGGCTCAGGCAATCCACTCACCTCGGCCTCCCAAGGCACGGGAAAAAAATATTTTTTTAAAGAGTAAAAATGCTTGAGATTTAAAAATAATTGTTTATGTTTCAATTTTTTAAGTTTTTTTGTGTGTGTGTTTGCCTATGAAGTAGATTTTTTTTTCCCCCTTAAAAGTTATAAGTTTATTTCTTGAATTTCTTAGTATTAACCTGTTGGGAGTATTCAGGTATTTTATATATATTGAGTATGACAAAAAATACTGTGGTATTGTGGTTTACATTTGTTGCCTTTTGATACCAAAACAGAATTTTTATTTAAAAGAATAATTTTCTATTTATTTCTTAGGCCTACGAAAGCTATTATTCATGTCAAATCATATTTAGAAAATTTACCATCTAAAAATTAAATAATTTTTTACAGACTGAATTAACCCTTGCCAAGAATTATCCAGGAAAAAAGGTATCCAGTACTAACAACACCCCAATTCCAAGACTGACCTCCAAACCATCTAGAGTTGATCGCTTAATTGTGGATGAACTTCGAGAACAAGCCAGAGTAAGCTGTAAAAATATCCAATAGTGGATTTTTAAATTGCCTGTTAAAATTTTAAAGGATTTTAGATTAGAGCTCTGAAGGATTTCAAAATCACATTTATATCTAATTCTCTGAAATATATTCTTTTCAGTGTTTGGTCCCAGAACTATGATTAATATTTAGGACAGGAAAAAAAACCCTATTCAATCATTTAAAAAGTAACTTTAGTAATTTAAGTGGCTCCTCTTCAAGCTCAAATTTGGCAATGGAGATAATCCTCAACTAAAAGAATTTTTTTAAGGCAAGAACATTTTTAATATTTTTTATAGGGAAAATCTCATTTCTTTCTCACAAACACTTGTTTTCTAGCTTAATGAGCAAGCTGTGTTTATATTGTTAGATAGTAAATTAACAAGAAATTAACCATATTTCATTTTCTTAACCCTGCATTTTTGAGTTATTCAACAAACATTAAGTATATCCAGCAGTGTGTTAAATACTGAGAAACTGGAGTACATAGGGTATGCATCATTTTACAAAATACCTTTGCTTACTGACTTCAAGTCAAATGTAAAGAATCCTAATATTAAGGCCAGGTGTGGTGGCTCATACCTGTAATCCCAGTACCATAGGAGGCCAAGGCAGCAGATTGCCTGGGCAACATAG
The DNA here is from genome assembly GCF_000164805.1 of Carlito syrichta. Lineage (NCBI taxonomy): Eukaryota > Metazoa > Chordata > Mammalia > Primates > Tarsiidae > Carlito > Carlito syrichta. The sequence continues at coordinate 8,384 of NW_007233826.1, read as the reverse complement.
TGAGACCCTATCTCTATTTAAAATAAAAAAAGAATCTTAATGTTAAGTCATTTTGTAATTTAATGAATGGTTATTCATGTTAATTCCTTATAATTTCAGAATTTACTAAGCAACTTAAATAGTAGGTACACTTTTTCTTTTTTAACCTTCCTCTTTTAAAAATTTACTCCCAGGGTGGGCAAGGTGGCTCAGCCTGTAATCCCAGCATTTTGGAAGGTTGAAGGAGGAGGATTGCTTGAGCCTAGGAGTTTGAGACCAGCCTGGGAAACATAGCAAGACCTCAACTCTACAAAAAAAAAAAAATATTAGCCAGGCATGATGGCATATATGCCTATAATCCCAACTACTTGGGAGGCTGAGTTGGAAGGAAGTTGAGGCTGTAGTGAGCCATAATCATACCACTGAACTCCAGCCTGGGGACAGATTGAGATCCTGACACACACAAAAAAATTTATACTGTGTTCCAAATAAAATTTGATAAAGCTTCCTTGGAAAAAGTATTTACTAAATAGGTTACCTCTATGATTGAAAAAAGCCATTTTAGGGCCAGGCACGGTGTCTCATTCATGTAATCCCAACACTTTGGGAGGCAGAGGTAAGAGGATTGCCTGCGTCCAGGGGTTTGAGAACGGCGTGGGCAACTTGGCAAGACCTCATCTCTATAATAAATTTTGAAAAGCTAGCCAGGTGTGATGGCACATGCCTGTAGTTCTGGCTACTTGGAAGGTTGAGGTGGAAGGATTGCCTGAGCCCAGAAGGTTGAGGCTGCAGTAGCTGTGAACGTGTCACTGCACTCCAGCCTGGGCAACTCCTATTCAAAACAAAAAAAACAAAAAACTTGTCTTTTACTGTTTATAAAAAACTGTTCCAAGTTAAAATTTCTCTCAGTAATACATTTCTAGGCAATAATCAAAGGATCAGAAGCTGTGGTTTTCAAAATACTTTTCCCAGATTTGCTTATACTTCACATTAATTCAGAAGGGTATGTTTATACCTGTTATAATAATTTGATTTACACTTAGCAATATTATTTCAATAATGCACAGAGGGAAAAAATATGTATATATTTTTGAATTGGAGTCTCACTCTGTTGACCAGGCTGGAGTGCAGTGGCACGCTCACGCCCACCACAGCCTCGACATACTGGACTTGGGAGATCCTTCCACCTCAGCCTTCCAAGTAGCTGGAACTACAGGCATGTGCCACCACGCCCAGCTAATTTTTTTGCTTGAGTGTAGAGATAAGATCTTACCATGTTGCCCAGGCTGGTCTAGAACCCATGGACTCAGGCAGTCCTCTTGCCTCAGCCTCTCAAAGCACTCAGCTTATCTGCGGATCTCTATACTCTTTCTTTATTCTTATCACATACTGAAGATGGTTGTCTTATTTTAAAAATATGTAACTAGTAGTTCCCTGGAGTTTGTTTCAAGTGTCTTGTTTTTGTTCTTGTCATTTTGTTTTATTTTCCCCTCAAGGAAGGATCTGACTGATGTACAGTTGAGAGGAAAATACTTAACACCTGGAATGGATTTACAACAAAGAAACTTAAGAGTGTGAGGCTAGAGAGGCATTCACTCTGGTGCCTCTAGTTTCTTAATTTAGAGGTTTTTTTCCCCTGTTCTCCAATCACTGAACACCAAGTTCTAATGTGAATTGTTAAAGCATTTAACTCTCAAAGGCAATTATTGTATTTACTTGAGCTTCAAATCCTAATTATTCAAAAAGTTTTCTTTCCACACACTGTCTGAGTTTAGAATTTGAAATGTCAGCCATATGAAACATACTCCCCCTACTGATCTAATATATCCACTACTCTTTGAAGCTTCATTAACCAGAGGACTGAGAAACTTCCTAATTTTCTTTGACAGTTTTAACAATGATAGGATTTATCAGTGTAAGTTTAAATCAATATTTTCTGCATTGTGGATTCCTTAAAATTGTCACTAATCAGTAATTACTACCTGAATATTTCTGAGTTTCAAAAAGGGAACGTAGGAGGCCCAGAAAAATGAAGGGCTTGTTGAGGTCAGGATTAATCAATGAAGCTCTTCTCTTTTAGCTCAGACTTGTTTCCATTAGATTACAGCACCTCTTAACGATGCTCTATTTGCAGGCTAGTCTCTTATTTGTCAAAAAACAGTATCATATCTTAAACTTGCACTGTTAATGACATGGAAATGTTTAAATAACATTTTCATTGTTGCTTATTCTCAGTATTCAACTACTGAAAGTTTTTTAGAATTAACATATACAAGGGGGACCCAAAAAATCCCAGAATTTCTTTATAAAAAATTGTGTATTTATTCTTACATGTTTAAACTTCAGTCACCTTCAGAGTACTCTCCATTTGATGCAATACACCTATCAAGATGCTTTTTCCACTGCTCAAAACAGTTTTTGAACTCTTCAATTTTTATGCTCTTTAGTGCTTCTGCCATTTTTTGTTTCACCTTTTCCACATCAGCAAAAACGTTTTCTTTCATCCAAGAAAAAAAAATGCCACTCAGAGCAAGATTGGGGAAATGGGGAGGATGGGGCACAGGAGTCATGCTGGTTTTGGCCACAAACTGCTGAACACTCAGCGTGGTATGGACAGGTGCACTCGTAAATCTCCCATCATGAAATGGGAAAACAGTGACTCAAGCCTATAATCCCAGCACTTTGGGAGGCTGAGGAGAGAGGACTGCCTGACCCCCGGGGTTCGAGGCCAGCCTGGGCAACTTGGTAAGACTTTGTCTCTACTATATATATATATATATATGTATATATATATATATATATATATATATATTAGCCGGGCATGGTAGCATGTGCCTGTAGTTCCACTACTGGAAGGCTGAGACAGAAGGATTGCCTGAGCCCAGTAGGTCAACACTGGGGTGCCGTGAGCATGCCACTGCACTCCAGCCTTGGCAACAAAGTTGAGACTTTGACTCAAAAAAAAAAAAAAAAAAAATTCACTGAAGCCAAATGCAGCCTCTCACGATAACGCTAGCTGGTACATTGATGCTGATAGGTTCCTAGAACACTTCACCTAGTGGGAGAAGCCTGTACTACAAGGGACCTGCCCTCCAAAAAATAATTCTGGTTATTTTGAGGTCCCTCTCGTACAAGAAGGTATAAATGCTTTTTCTTTCTTCCAGCATAGTGTCAGAACACAGTAAGAATTCATTTATTTACTGAATGAATATTATTGCTTTCATCTCTATTCTGCTTCACTGACAATTTGTTTTTACTTAAAGTTAATATCAGGAAATGTGGTTACATGGCTTTTCAAAATTTAAAATGTTTCCCTTGGGCAACCCCTTCGGGTCCCCTCCCATTGTGGGAGCTTTTCTGTCCTCTCAATAAATCCTGCTTTAAAAAAGTAAAAAATACAATAAAATATTTCCCTCAGGTTGTGACTTTACTAGGCAAAATGGAACGTCTTCGAAGCTCTCCCCTTCATGCCAATATCTCTACTGCTCTTGATAGACACTTGGACTCCATTCACATTGTACAGTCACGTAGAAAGGATGAAATTGCTAATGCTTCAAATCGGCAAAGGCAAGGAGTTCCTAGATGCCAAGATGACAGAGGTACAAATATTAATTCATATTTTTTGATAAGGCAGTGTGATAATTTGTATACTAATAAAATCAGAGCTGGGCATGGTGGTGCTACTCGAGACACTGAGGTGGAAGAATTGCCTGAGCCTAGGATGTCAAGGCTGCTGTGAGCCATGATCATGCTACTGCCCTCCAGTCTGGACAACAGAGTGAGACCCTGACTCAAAAATAAATAAATTTTTAAAAATCAGATTCTGAGGTTAAAAGGTTGTGCTTCTAAAATTAACACTTATCCAAAGAATAAATTTCAGGCCAGGCATGGTGGCTCATGCCTGTAATCCCAGCACTTTGGGAGGTGGAGGTGAGAGGATTGTTTGAGTTCAGGGGTTCAAGATCAGCCTGAACAACACGGTAAGACCTTGTCTCTATAATAAATAATTTTTAAAAATTAGCCAGGCATGGTGTTACATGCCTGTGATTCCAGCTGCTTAGAAGACTGAGGTGGAAGGATTACCTGAGCCCAGCAGGTCAAGGCTGCAGGGGCCATGAGTGTGCCATTGCACTCCGGCCTGGGCAACAGAGTAAGATTCCAACTCAAAAATGAATAAACAAACAAATAAATAAATATTAATTTCAGAGATGAGAGGATTGATTGAGCCAGGGAGTTTGAGACCAGCTTGGGCAACAAACTGAGACCTTGTCTTAAAAAAAAAAATTAGCCAGATGTGGTGACACACACCTGTAATCCCAAAATTAAAAAGTTAGCTAGGTGTAGTATTGTGCACTTGTAGTCCTAGTTACTCAGGAGGCTGAGGTGGAAAGGATCACCTGAGCCCAGGAGGTCGCGGCTTTGGTGAACCATGATCATGCTACTGCACTCCAGCCTGAACAACAGAATGAGACCTTGACTAAAAATAAATAAAATAAAATAAAATAAAAATAAATAAATAAAGTAAACATTATTTATTCCAAAAATACTTTGACCTATTTTGTCAATTTTATTCATTTAATTATAATTGTTTTAAGACAGAGTCACTGTAATACAGGCCAGAAATAAAGTATCAATACTTTTGAGTATTTTATGTTTCATTTATTTTATATATAGAGACAGGGTCTCCCTCTGTCACCCAGGCTGAAGTGCAGGGATGCAGTCATAGCTCATAAACTCCTGGGCTCAAGTGATCCTCCTGCACCAGCCTCCTGAGTAACTAGGACTACAAGTGCACAATACTACACCTAGCTAACTTTTTAATTTTGTAGACAGGGTCTCGCTATGTTGCTTAGGCTGGTCTTGACTCTTGGCCTCAAGCAATCCTTCTGCCTCAGCCTTCCAAAGTTTTTAGGATTACAGGTGTGAGTCACTGCACCCAGCCACTTTTAAGTGTCTTTAAAATAAAGGACAGGACTTTGGTTAGTTCAATCCATAGCTACCTTTTTATTATAAAAGAATATTTGATCATTTAGTAACAACTGGGTTTTTGACAGTTAAGGGATATTTAATACCATCTACTATGAAATGACTGTGAATGTTTCTTTTATAGATGTTTTTGCCCTTGCTTCAGCAATTAAAGAGATGTGTGTGGCTACTCGGAAAGCACGCACTACCCTGTGGTGTGCACTGCAGATGACCTTGCCAAAAACAGCCAGTACAGCTGGCCAAGCTGATGTGGAAAAGGCTTTACAAGATATTGTAAACTGTGAAGATAAAGTCCATGAAAGCATAAATAGTAGCAATCCAATGAACCAGAGAAGTGAAGCAAACAAACATTAAGGAGTTGCCAGTAGAAACAAGATTAAAAACCTGATAAGTTAATGTATCAAGACATGCTTAAAAATTTTCTTAATGAACTTGTCAAACTTTCTGTACATTAATTTTCTTTCAGATTTAAAGTTAATACCTTAATGAAGTCTAACTTCTATTTAAAAATCTATTTGGAATGAATCCGATATAGTTTAATGTGAACTCAAAGTTGACTATTCTTAGACGTTTTGAGTAGTCAAAGATAACAAGTTTAAGTAAATTAAATATATCCTTACAGCTAAAAATATTGGTTAAACTCTTTCTGCAGTGCAGGTAAATGCAAATGTGAAATTCTTCTAGGAGATAAGTTTCATTTAGGTTTGCCTTAGTAAGTATAATTCCAAATAATGAATCTTAAGTGACTGTAACCCAATTATGGCTACAGTCTAGTAACCAAGACCAGTTTTGATTGTGATAGAAAAGCGTTTTCTTTACAAAACTGGATAATACCTAGGAAACAAAGGAAAATAAGGATAAGCCCAACATTCATGTAAAAATTGAATATTTAAAATACAACCATATTTATGAATTTGAAATCTTAGTGCCTGAATATATGAAGGGAAATGCATCCCATTCTCCTAAATTAGTGATAAAAGTGCCAGTGTAAAAACCATGCAAGTTACTGAATATAAAACCTGTTCAAATCATTTGTGTATATTCTTTAAAATTTGATTATAATATCAATTATTAAATATTTCCAATTTTAAAGTATTTAAATAGAATCAAAATAAAACATTCTCTTTATCTGGATCTTTTAGCCTTGATGCACAGTAACTAAAATAATGACTATTGTTTTAATACCCTTAGTTTGCTGCCTTTTATGAGGGTATTATGAAGTTCTAAAATGTATTTTTTTAAGGTTAATCTTTTAACTCGTTTGGTTTGTAATTGGTTGGCATATATTTTGTGTAGTTCTGTTAGTTATGGTTTTTTTTTTTTTTTTTTAGGAGCTCTTGAAAGCTTGGCTTTTTCTGTTTCTCATCACTTAATATCTTTGTATGGAACCTGAGTAATTTATTCATTAATATGAAATGTTGGTATTATGTGACTCAGAAGATCTTGGGTTTTAACATTTCTAGCATGAGTTAAACTATAATATAATGTACTGATGAAATTTAATTGAAATATCCTTGACTAGAAACACTGATGTTTTAAATGTTAGTGTTTTCTTAGTTTTAGAAATCCTGGTATTTAAAAAAAAAAAAAAGAGTGTAATCACACCACATAAATTTTCCTTAGATGATGTGCAGAAGAAACTGATTCAGAAATGCAGGAATAACTGTAGGGAGAAACATTTTGATCACTGATGTGCTTTAGAACTACCCAAATTAATTACACTGAGGGTAGTTAAATAAAATAGATCACCTCACCACAGTCACTGCATACAAAGTGGTTAAGTTTTGCATAAGTCATGTTGGATGTTATAAAAACAAATATTGTACTGAATTTAGTCCCTCAGGAAAAAATAAATTACTTTGTTGAAAATATTTGGTTTCATTTTTTTACATTTGTTTTAGCTTCTAACTTTAAGAGTCACTCATGTCAGAAAATGAAGTAAATTTAACTGGTAAGAACTTATGCTAAGTTTTAGATTTCATTATTAACACATAAGTAATAATGTTGGTATAAATCAACATTACTCAAATCAATGCATTCAGATATCCTTGGATCTCATCTGACTTTTTTTTTTTAGTCTCACTTTTTTTTTTTTCTCTTTCTTCTTTTTTTTTGAGTTGGAGTCTCACTCTGTCGCCCAGACTGGAGTGCAGTGGCCGCTCCCGGCCACCGCAGCCTCGACCCGCTGGGCTCCGGCAATCCTTCTGCCTCAGCCTTCCAAGTAGCTGGAACTAGAGGCGCGCATTGCCATACCAGGCTAATTTTTTGATTTATTGTAGAGACGAGGTCTCACCAAGTTGCCTAGGTGGGTCTTGAACCCGCGGGCTCAGGCAGTCCACTCATCTCAGCCTCCCAAGGCGCGGGATTACAGGCTGAGCCACCGAGCGCAGCTTAGTCTCACTCTTGTAGCCCAGGCTGGAGTGCAGTGGCACGCTCAAGGCCACCACAGCCTCAACCTGCTGGGCTCAGGTGATCCTTCTGCCTTAGCCTTCCAAGTAACAGGAACTACAGGCACGTGCTTCCATGCCTGGCTAATTTTTTTATTTATTGTTGAAACAAGGTCTCTCTCACTTGCCCAGGCTTGTTTTGAACCCCTGGGCTCAGGCAATCCTCTCACCTCGTCTGCCAAAGTGCTGGGATTACAGGCCTCACCTGATCTCTTTCAAAGATGAAATTTTTGTTTTTGCTTAATGCTAATCTAGGCAAGCCAGAATAAAAATTTTAGGAAAGTTTTGACATGACAGTGGTCAGAAATGAAATACCAGTCCATTAACAAAAAACAAATACTTTTTAAAAATTACTTGAAATTTTATTAACCACATGCCACCCAGAATTTTTAGTTAGTTATCCCTTTCAATGGCATACCCTCTATGTATTGTACTTCTGAATTACAACCTATGAAAACATTATAAAATTAACATAATTTGGAGTGAAACTGGTGAAACTGATGTTCCCACCATTTCAAATCCAAAGGAATTTGGCATATTCATCTTCCTTAATGGAGAAAGCAAACTATATATAAAGGTATTTAAAAATTGCCTTGAATTTACCATCAGAGTCTTCCCACTTGACTAATCTGCTACTATAAAGTTTTAGAGGATTAGGAATTAATGTTATGACTGAAATCCCAAATGACCTAAAAATCTTACCATAGAAGATTTGGTTGGCTGGGTTTGGTGGCTCAGCCTGGATGCCGAGGTGAGTGGATTGCCTGAACCTGTGGGTTCGAGACCCACCCGAGCAACTTGGTGAGACCTCATCTCTACAGTAAAAAAAAAAAAAAAATTAGCCAGGCATGATAGCGCACGCCTGTAGTTCCAGCTACTTGGAAGGCTGAGATGAAAAGATCACCAGAGCCCAGCAGGTTGAGGCTGCTGTGGCCAGGAGCGTGCCACTGCACTCCAGCCTCGGCAACAGAG
>NW_007233825.1:50471-62361 GCF_000164805.1 Carlito syrichta | reverse complement strand
GGATTTGGGCTTTTATTTTGGTGATCTAGATTCTTCTGCTGAAATTAGAGTTTTTGTGGTTTTGCTTTTCCAGCTTCCTTAAGTGGCTTATTAGGCTGTTAATTTGTGATTCTTCCATTTTCTTCATGTGTGTTTGTAGGGATATAAATTCCCTTTTTACTACAGCTTTCATGGCATCCCAGATATTTTGGTAAGATGTTTCTTCATTTTCATTTGTCTCCAGGTATCTTTCAATCACTGTTTTGATTTCATCATTGACCCAGGAGTTGTTTAGCATCATGCTGTTTAGTTTCCATGTCTTTGTGGGTTTGGGAGGGACCTTGTTGGTGTTAATGTTTGTTTTTATTCCACTGTGGTCCAAGAAGGTGCATGGTAAAATTTCAGTCCTTTTAAATTTGCTTATGCTTGATTTATGCCAAGTATGTGGTTGATCTTAGAGTACATTCCATGTGGTGATGAGTAGAATGTGTATTCTGTGGTCTTTGGATGGAGGGTTCTGTAGGTATCAATTAAGTCCATTTGATCAAGAGTCACACTGAGGTTTTGAATCTCATTGCTGATATTTTGTCCTGATGATCTGTCTAGGGTTGTGAGTGGGATATTGAAGTTCCCAGCTATTACAGTGCTAGAGTCAATTTTTTTTTTGAGTTTACCTAGAAGCTGCTTTATGAAAGTTTGTGCTCCTATGTTGGGTGCATATATGTTTAAGATGGATTTTTCTTGTTGATGGATTGAACCTTTTATCATTATGTAGTGGCCTTCTATATCTTTTTAAATTTTTGATAGCTTAAAGGGTGCTTTGTCTGAGATTAAGATCATGGCTCCTTCTTTCTTCTGTGTTCCATTCACCTGAAAATTTGTCTCCCATCCTCTTACTTTTAGTCTGTGATTGTCCTTTCTAGTGAGGTGAGTCTCTTGAAGGCAGTAAATTGTTGTCTAGTAATATTTTATTCATTTTGCCATTCTATGCTTTTTCAGTGGTGCATTTAGTCTGTTCACATTCCAGCTAATTATTGAAATGTGAGAGTTGATCCGTATCATAATGCTCTTAAGAGTTGTTGTTTTTTGTGTTTGTGTGTTTTCTTTCTTTTGGCTTTAGAGTTGGCTCATGTGTGTTTTTAATCTTTTGCCTGTACTCTTGTGAAGAACGAAGAATGTTGTTGTTCTTTTTTCCTTCTTCTGTGTTCAATATTTTCTTAAGTGTTTCTTGTAGAGGTGGTCTGGTGGCAGTGTAGGTTCTTAGGGATTGGATATCTGGGAAAGATTTCAGTACTTCTGCACTGATGAAGGTTATCTTGGCTAGTTAGGTTCTTCTCGGTTGAAATTGTTTATCTTTTAGAACTTTGACGATAGGGCTCCAAGCTCTCCTAGCCTGGAGGGCTTCTGTAGATAAATCTGCTGCTATTCTAATTGGTCTTCCCTGGTAGGTAGTCTGACCTTTTTCTCTTGCTGCCTTTAGGATTTTTTCTTTTATACCTACTTTGTCTAGGCAAATTATTATGTGTCTGGGAGTTGGTCTTCTCATTTGTTGTCTTGCAGGGGTTCTCTGGATCTCTTGTGTTTGAATTTTTCATCACTGATGAGATAAGGTAAGTTTTTTTGAATGATTTCATGAAATGTTTGCTCCAGTGTGACCTCTGTTTCTCTCTCTGCCTCAGGAATGCCAATTACTCTTAGGTTCATTCTCTTGAAGTAATCATTCATCTCTTGAAGGTTTTGTTCTGTCTTTTTGAGCTTCTGTTCTATGTTTTTGACAGTTTGGGTTAGTTCTGTGTTTTGGTCTTTGAGCCCTGAGATTCTTTCTTCTGCTTGGCTAATTCTGCTTTCCATGCTTGTTAGTTTGTTATTTACTTCCATCACAGTATTCTTTACTGCTGTTATTTCTGACATCAGCTCTTTCCTATTTTCCTCTTGTCTCTCCTCAATTTTTTAAATTCTCTCTATTAATGTCTTGATGTCTGGGTTTGTTGCATGTGACCAGTCATTCTGGGGGCTCTTCATTGTTTGTGTTCTGGAGTCTGTTTTCTCACTGTCTGACCTCCCAGGGGTCTGTGTGAGACCTATATTCTGCTTTTGGTTTTTCTTCATTTGTCCGGTTTTTTTCCCTCCCTACTTTTCCTTCCCTCCATGTCACCGTCTTCTTTAATATTGTTATTCATGGGTAGAGGAGTAGCTTTTACTTCTCTTTGTTCAATCTCCTATTCTTCTTTATGTATATCCTCTTACTTCATTCAATTCTGGAGTTGCACTGTAGGTTGGGCATGGTTCTTTTTGCAGTTTTGAGATTTACATAGGGGGGAGCTGTGATTCAAAATCTATCTGCAGATCCTGGTATCTGCCGACAGGTGTATGGATAATCTGAAACCCACTTCCCATGCCTTGGAATCTGTCTGTGCAGTGGGGCTGTAGGTTGACTTCCTGAAATAAAATGAGGTTAACAGAGGGAAGAGAATGGAGCAGACAGTGGGGGAAGAGAGGGATGGAGAGATAGAGGAGGAAGTGGGGAAACTGACGAGTACACCAACAAATGGAGAGAGAGACCTAAACTGAAACATAAAAACAGTTGACCAAGGCTACAGACTAACCAACTCCCATACAAAAAAACCTAAAACATACAATGAAACTAATATACAAACTAACCAACCTCCTTATTGGTGTGCTGTTCCTCTATACAAATGTATGGTTTACAGAGAGGAGAAAAGAGAAGAAAAGAAAAAAAAAAGGAACAAAACAGTAGGAATAGAATCAAGTCAGTAAACTAACAGAACCAATCAAGCACACTCCGAGACTTTTCATTTAAGTCCAATGTCCCTTCAGCTCTGATTTCTAGCTGTCTTCTCAGGTTGGTAAATTTGTTCACAGTCAGGGTCAGTTGCCCCTGGCCTGCTGTGAAGTGCAGTTCAGATCACCACTCAGTTCACTACTGCCCAGTTCACCACTCATATCTGGCCTGTGTCTATCATTGCTCCAGATGGTCTTTATCTCAGCTGCTCGCCCCAGAGGGGATGGAGCCAGACATAAGCCAGAGATAGGAGCCTGCCTCAAGGCACACGGGAGGAGACCCAATGCCTGGCAGGACGTCTCTTTGGTAGTAGAGGTGGCAGCAATGTCAGCAGATCTTGCTTGCAGGGGCTTCAAGGTCTGAAGTTGTGGATCACCTCAGGCACAGATGACATGATGTGTAATGGCTGCCACAGAGGTGGCAGTGGCGGTGGCAGCTACAGCATCTGCAGCTGCAGTGGTTGTCCAGACCACCATGATGCTTCAGCGGTGTCAACAACCGAGCTACATGTGAAGAGCAGGCTGACAATGATGGGATCCGCAGCCCCCAGGGAGAGAGCCAGATTCCTTCACTTTTTAAAGGGGCTGTTTGTTTTTTCCTTTTGGAGCACTTGAGTTCCTTGTAGATCCTAGAGGTTAGGCCTTTGTCACATATATTTTCCCATTCTGGGGGCTGTCTCCCTGCTCTCTTGATGGTTTCTTTTGCTTTGCAGAAGCTCATTAATTAGACGAGGTCACACTTGTCTATTTTATTTCTTAAGGTATTGGCCTTTAGGGTTCTGAATAGGAATTGGTTCCCAGTTCCAAGTTTCATAAGGGTGTCTCCTGCGTTTTCTAAGATTCTGATAGTTTGAGGTTTTACATTTAGGTCTTTGATCCATTTAGAGCTAATTTTTGTGTATGGTGATAGGTAGGGGTCCTGTTTCAATCTTCTGCATGTGGTCAGCTAGTTTTCCCAGCATCATTTACTGAATAGGTTCTCCTCTCCCCAATGGCTGTTGTTGGAGGCTTTGTCAAAGATGAGTTGGTTGAGGAATTGAAACTTTGTCAAAGATCAGTGGGTTGAGGAATTTGCTTTTGGAATCTTTATCCTGTTCCATTGGTCTATATGCCTGTTCTTGTACCAATACCAGGTTGTTTTGATTACTGTAGCCTTATAGTAAAGTTTGAAGTCTGGAGGTGTGATACCTCCTGCTTTGTTTCTTTTGCTAAGGATTGTTTTAGCTATTCATGGTAGTTTATGCTTTCATATGAATTTCAGTATTGTCATTTCCAGGTCTGAGAAGAATGATATTGGTAACTTAGTGGGTATTGCATTGAATCTGTAGATTGTCTTTGGTAGGATGGATATCTTAACAATGTTGATTCTTCCTATCCATGAGCATGGAATATTTTTCCATATTTTTTTGTCTTCTTGGATTTCTTTAAGCAGTGTTTTATACTTTTCATAGTAAAGGTCTTTCACTTTTCTGGTTAGGAAGATGCTGAGGTATTTCATTTTTTTGGTGGCTATTGTGAATGGTATTTTGTTTTTATTTGGATCTCTGCCTGCTTGCTGTTGGTGTAAAGGGATGCAACTGTCTTTTGCACATTTATTTCTTACCCTGAGATTTTGTCAAAGTCCTTTATTAGTGCAAGCAGGTTTTTGACAGATTCTCTTCGATTTTCAAGATATAGGATCATATCATCAGCAAAAAGGGATATCTTGACTTCCTCTTTTCCTATTAGGACACCACTGATTTCCTTCTCTTGTCTAATTGCCTGAGCTAGGACTTCCAACACAATATCGAACAAGAGGAAGAGAGTGGGCAGCCTTGTCTTGTTCCAGTTTTCAGGGGAAATGACTCTAGTTTCTGACCATTTAGCAATATGTTAGCTGTGGGTTTGTCGTAGATGGCACTTACGATTTTGAGGTATGTTCCTTCTATACCTAGGTGTTTGAGGGTTTTATCAAGAAGAGATGCTGGATTTTATCAAAAGCTTTTTCTGCATCTAAGAGATAATCATGTGGTTCTTGCTTTTACATCTGTTGATGTACTTAATGACATTTATGGTTTTGTGAATGTTGAACCAGCCCTGCATCCTGGGGATGAAGCCTACTTGGTTATGGCAGATGATATTTGAGATGTGTTTTTGGAACCAATTTGCTAGAATCTTGTTGAGGATTTTTGCATCTATGTTCATAAGGGATATTGTCCTGTAGTTCTCTTTCTTTGTTGGATCTTTACTGGTTTGGGTATCAGCATAATATTAGCTTTGTAAAATGATTTGGGGAGAATTCCATCTTTCTCAATTGCCAGGAATACTTTCAACAGGAATGGTATCAGCTCCTCCTTGTATGTTTTATTGAATTCTGCTGGAAATTCATCCGGTCTAGGGCCTTTTTTGGTTGGTAGTTTTTGTATGACAGAGTGAATTTCCTGGGTTGTTATTGGTCTATTTAGTGTCTCAATGTCTTCTTGTTTTAACCTGGAGAGGTTGTGTGATGTCAGAAAGTCCTTCATTTCATCTAAGTTATCAAGTTTGTTTCCACATAGGTGTACATAGTAATCTCTGATAATCTTTTGTATTTCTTCAGAGTCAGTTGTGATTTGATCTTTTGTGTTCTGATTGTGTTTATTTGGGCTTTTTCTCTCTTTTTCTTGGTCATTCTGGCTAGGGGGTCCATCAATCTTGTTAATTCTTTCAAAGAACCAGCTTTTTGTTTTGTTGATGTTTTCTATGATATTTTTGTCCTCTATGTCCCATATTTGGGCTCTTATATTTGTGATTTGGATTCTTCTGCTAAAGTTGGGGTTTTGATGGTCTTCTCTTTCTAACTCCCTTGGTGATCTGTTAGGCTCTCCACTTGTGATCTTTCCATTTTCTTGATGTGTGCTCATAGAGATATAAATTCCTCCCTTAAAACTTAAATCATGGCATCCCAAAGGTTTTGGTAAGATGTTTCTTTATTTTCATTTGTTTCCAGAAATCTTTCTATTTCTTCTTTGATTTCAGTGTTGACCCAGTAGTTGTTCAGCATCATACTGTTTAGTGTCCATGTCTTTGTGGGCTTTGCAGAAATGCTGTTGGTGTTGATATTTATTTTTATTCCACTGTGATCTGAGAATGTGCATGGCAAGATTTCAACCTTATGGATTTTTTTTTTATGCTTCATTTATGGCTAACAATGTGGTCGATCTTGGAGTATGTTCATGTGGTGATGACTGGAATGTATATTCTGTGGTTGTTGGGTGGAATAATCTGTATGTATCCACTAAGTTTATTTATTCAAATGTCAAGTTTAGGTTCTGGATCTCCTTGTTGATTTTTTGCCTCAATAATCTATCTAGGGCTATCAGTGGAGTATTTAAGTTCCCTGCTATAATAGTGTTAGAGTCAATATCTTTTCTTAGTTTATTTAGTAGTTGTTTTATAAATGTTGGTGCTCCTGTGTTGGTTGCATATATGTTTAGGATGGATATTTCTTGTTGATGGATTGAACCTTTTATCATTATGTAGTGTCCTTTTGCATCTTTAGATATTTTTTATAGCTTAAAGGTTGTTTTGTCTGATATTAAGATTGCAACTCCTGCCTTTTTTTGTGATCCATTTGCCCTTAAACTCATTTTCCATCCTTTCACTTTGAGTTTATGTATATCCCTTGTAGTGAGAAGAGTCTCTTGGATGCAGCAAATAATGGTGTCATGGTTTCTTATCCAGTCCACCATTCTGTGTCTTTTCAGTGGTGCATTTAGTCCATTCACATTCAGGCTAATTATTGAAATGTGGGGTTTATCCCTGTCATGAGGTTCTTATACAGTTGTTGTTCCTATTTATTTTTTGTCTTTCCTTTGGCTTTTGGGTTGATTTGTGTGTATTTTTCATCTTTTCCCTGTACTCTTGTGAAGAACGTTGCCGTTCTTTTCTCCTTTTCTTCTGTGTTTAGTATTTTCTTAAGTGTTTCTTGTAGAGGTGGTCTGGAGGCAGCATAAGTTCTTAGGGATTGGATGTCTGGGAAAGATTTTAATTCTCCCTCACTGATGAAGCTTAGCTTGACTGAGTAGGTTATTCTTGTTTGAAATTGTTTAGCTTTGAGAACTTTGAATATTCGACTCCAAGCTCTCCCAGCCTGAAGTGTTTCTGTAGATAACTCTGTTGCTATTCTAATTGATCTTCCCTGGTAGGCAGTCTAACCTTTTTCTCTTACTGCTTTTCTCTTACTGATTTTTTCTTTTATACTTTCTTTGTTTAGGTGAACTATTATGTGTCTGGGAGTTGGTCTTCTCATTTGTTGTCTTGCAGGGGTTCTCTGGATCTCTTGTGTTTGAATTTTTGCATCACTGATGAGATGAGGGAAGTTTACTTGAATAATTTCATGGCATGTTTGTTCTGGGGTGGACTCAGTCTCTCTTTCTGCCTCAGGAAGTCCAATTACTCTTAGGTTGGGTCTC
Organism: Carlito syrichta; assembly: GCF_000164805.1. Classification (NCBI taxonomy): domain Eukaryota; kingdom Metazoa; phylum Chordata; class Mammalia; order Primates; family Tarsiidae; genus Carlito; species Carlito syrichta. The sequence goes on along the minus strand of NW_007233825.1, from coordinate 55,147 downwards.
TTGAAGTAATCATTCATCTCTTGAAGGTTTTTGTTTTGTCTTTTTAAGCTTCTTTTCTATGTTTTTGACAGTTTGGGTTAGTTCTGTATTTTGGTTCAAGCTCTAAGATTCTTTCTTCAGCTTGGCTAATTCTGCTTTCCATGCTTATTAATTTGTTATTCATTTCAATCACAGTATTCTTTACTGCTGTTATTTCAATTATCAGCTCCTTCCTGTTTTCCTCTTGTCTCTTCTCAATTCTTTTTATTCTCTCTATTAATTTCTTGATGTCTGGGTTTGTTGTATGTGACCACTCATTCTGGGGGCTCTTCATTGTTTGCATTCCAATGCCTGTTTTTTCAGTGTCTGGCCTCCCAGGAGTCGGTGTGAGACCTATATTCTTCTTTTGGTTTTTCTTCATTTGTGTAGAGATTTCTCCCCACTTTTTCCTCCTCCCCACTGCCTTTTGTAATTCTGTTGTTCAGGGTTGGAGGGGTTGTTTTTACTTCTGTTTGTTCAATCTCCTATTCTTCCTTATGTATATCCTCTGGCCTTGTTCAATTCTGAAGTTAGATTGTGGGTTGGGGGCTGTACTTTTTGCAGTTTTGAGATTTAATTGAGGGGGGAGCTGTGATTCAAAATCTATCTGCAGATCCCAGTATCCACTGACAGGTGTATGGATAATCTTGAACCCACTTCCCACTGCCTTGCAATCTGTCCATGCAGTGGGGTTATATGTTTACTCCCTGAAAGCAAAATGAGGTAAAAAAAAAAAAAAAAAGGAAAAGAATGAAACGGAGTGGGGGGGAAGAGAGAGGTGGAGAGAGAGAAGTGTAAGAAGGAAAACAGACAAACGTATCGACTAACATATGAAAAGAGACACAAAGACAGATATGAGTAAAAAGAAAAACAACAGCAGCAACAACAAACAAACCAGCAAACATATGAAAAAACTAAAACATAAAATCATACAGACATACAAACTAACCAACTTCTTTATTGGTGTACTTTTTGCCTATATAAACTTGAATTCAAAAAGGAAATAAAATAAAATAGAGTGTAATAAAATGAGTAAACTAATAGAACCAAAGCAAGTATGAAAACATTATTGATAACAGTAAGAAGAGAGAGAGAAAAGGGAAATAATGATGGGTAAGACAGACGAAGAATTTTTTTAAAAAATTAATTAAAACTAGGGAACCAAGCACACTCTAAGACTTTTCCTTTAAGTCCAATGTCCTTTCAGTTCTGATTTCTAGCTCTCATTGAAGGCTGGTGGAGTTGTTCACAATTAGGGTCAGTTGTGCCTGGCCTGCTGTGGAGGGTGGTTCAGATCTGGACTGCCTGCCAAATCTGCCACTCAGATCTGGTCTGTTTCTATCTAGCGTGGGGGAGGGCTTCTCTCCCTCCCATTTTGATGTTACCTTGGATCCCCAGCTGGGAGATGGGCTGAGGTGGGTGGAGCTGACCTCACTGCTTCAGCTGATCTTTTTCCACTGCAGCTGGAGACTGCCAGGCAATGCAGGCCAGCTTAGCACTGGGCTACTTGGGCTGGGCTGAGCAGAAGTCAGAGGCTGCCCATGGCAGAAGGGAGCAGGCAACAGTAGTGGTGGTGCCAGCCACTGCTTCAGTGGAGCCAGAGGAGCTCCATGAGCCTGGTTCTGGGTGAAGGGTGGGGTGTGGCAGTGGCACTGGTGGTTGCAGTTTCAGTAGTGCTCTGCTTTGTGGGGGGCTTCACAGGTCTGGGAGCCATGGGCCACCTCAGGCAGGGGTGGGGCGATGGTGGTGGTGGCTGAGGTGGCAGCGGCTGAGGCAACAGCCGAGCAGTGTGTGAAGAGCCAGTTGGCATGATGAGAGCTTCAGCCCCTGGGGGAGAGCAAGAGTCTTTATGGGTTTTCTCTTTTGTGGAGGGTCTCAAGGACCAAACTACCCCATCACCATCTTGCCAGAATTCTGCAATGTGCTCTGTCTTTTGAAATTTTTAAAGTTTCATATTAATTTATTCATTGACTGATTGATTGCTCAGGAGCATGCTGTTTAATTTCCATCTATTTATACAGTTTCCAAAGTTCCTCTTATTATTAATTACTGGTTTATTGTGATGTGGTCAGAAAAGGTACTTGATACGATTTCAACTTTTTTTAATTTTTGAGACTTGTTTTGTGTCCTGTCATCTATACTGCAGAATGTTCTATTTACTGATGATAAAAATGTGTATTCTGCAGTAGTTGAATAAAAGGTTGCAAAAATGTCTGTTATGTCCATTTGGTCTAGGGTAGAGTTTAACTATGATATTTCTGTGTTGATTTTCTACCTGAATGATCTGTCCATTGCCACAAGTTGGGTGTTGAAGTCCTCTACAATAACAGTATTGTAGTCTAGCTATTCCTTTAGATTTTTTATTCTTATTTATATGTTTGGATGTGCTGCTATTTGGTGCATATATATTTACTATTGTTGCATTTACTTACTGAATTGACCCGTTTGTCATATTTTGACATGACCTTCTTTGTCTTTTTTACAATTTTTAACTTAAAGTCTATTTAAACTGATATAAATTACTCCTGCTCTTTTCTGGTTTCCTTTGCAAGGACTATCTTTCTCTATCCCTTCATTTTCAGTCTATCTATGTCTTTATAAGTGAAGTAAATTTTCTATAGACAGTATATAGTTGAGTCTTGTTTTTTAATTCATTCAGCCACTCCGTCTTTTCATTCTAGAATTTAGTCCACTCACATTCAATGTTACTATTGGTAAGTAAGGTCTTACTCCTGGATAGCCTGGAGAGCCCAGTCTCATTGGCTCAGAGGAGTGACCATCTCCTAGGCTGATGCTGCATAAACAGTATAATTTCCTGATTGCAGCAGTAGGGGCTACAGCTGAGATTGAGTCTCCTAGAGATCTGCTGTGAGATAGAAGCTGGAGAGCCCAACTCATAGGCTCAGCAGGCACATATCTCTTGGCAGATCTCAGCACAGATGGGATAGTTCCTCAACTTTAGTGGGAGTAGTCAAACTGAGACTGAGCCTCTTCAGGATCTGCTGGGACTCCAAGGCTGGATAGCCCCTAGTTACATTGACCCAGAAGAGTGTGCATCCCTCAGCAAGTCTCTGCCTAGATGGTTTAATTTTCTGATTGCTGCAGGAATGTCTGTAGCTGTGACTGTGTCTTCTTGTGGTCTTTGTGGCACAGAGGCTGGGGAGCTGTTTTCTTTGCCCCAGATGGTTACATGTTTCCCAGCAGGTTTCAGTATAGACGGGATAATTCCCTGACTTTGCAAGAGGGGCCAGAGCTGAGACCTCCTTTCAGGACCTGCTGTGGGATGGAGGTTGGCGAGCCAGTCAATGAGGCTCAGATTCCTGAGCAGCAAGGTATGGGCAAATCTCCTTTTGGACCCTTGTGATAAATTCTGAGTTCAGACCTTAGCTGAGGAAGGCTGGAGTAGCACCACAGAGCAACTTTCAGATTCACTGCTGGGACCAATGTTAGCAGGCAGAGGAACTTTTCAACAAGGTACTAGTGTGTGTGATTTTTTTCTAGACCCCTTGGCAGATGGTTTTGTTTGCTCAAGACCAAACAGGGCTATAGCCAAGACCCTTGGAAGACTGGGCTATGTACAAGTTTGAACCTGGGAACAAGCTCAGTGGGGCAGGTCTGCTACCTGGGTGTTGTTCTGCACTCTCAATAAAAATCTCCTAGGTCTTCAGCTTCACCAGGGTTTCACAAACTCGTTCCTGAATTCCGAGACTCCTGTAGAGAGTTTTGATTATAGGTGGGTGCAGAATTATTGTTGTGAGGGGAGATGAGCGGGTTATCTTGTATTTCACAACTTTTATGACATCCCAGTTCAGCGACTGCATGATTTCTAATCCAACTCTTTATCAGTTATGATGAACAGTGTTGGGGATGTCTTTGGCACTGCTCCTTTGGGACTCCTGATCTTCCTACCTCCTTTCTTTTTTGTTTTTGTTTTGTTTTTTTTGAGTTGGAGTCTCACTCTGTCACCCAGACTGGAGTGCAGTGGCTGCTCCTGGCCACCGCAGCCTTGACCTGCTGGGCTCCAGTGATCCTTCCACCTCAACCTTCTGAGTAACTGGAATTACAGGTGCGCGCTACCTTGCCCGGCTAATTTTTTGATTTTATTGTAGAGATGAGGTCTTGCCTGCCCAGGCGGGTCTCGAACCTGTGGGCTCAGGCAATCCACTCACTTCAGCCTCCCAAAGGCATGGGATTACAGGCTGAGCCATCGAGCCCAGCTTCTACCTCCTTTCATGATTCAATTTCTTCTCTGAAGTTGGAGTTCTAGTCTTACAGGTACATTTAAGTTTCTTTTAATTGTATGATTTTGCTGTAGGCAGTAGAGGGAAGGGAATGGGACATCACTGGGCAGGTATCAAGGTCAAATATTTGAAAAAATCCAACATATTCATTTGGATGGGTATTATCACTTCCAAGCCAATCATCAAATAATTATTTTTTTTCATTTTAATCAATATTTTTTTATTATAGTTTTGTGGGGTACAGTTAAGGGTTAGGTGTACAATTACGTTTCATTCAGGCACCCTGTTGATAAGAGGTGTTTTCCCATCACCAGACAGATATTTGCTACTGTTAATCCCATGCCCCTCCCCCCATAGTTTCCCAGTACCGTCCATCATTTTCTTATAGTATTACATTGGATGCTCAAGGTCCATTAT
>NW_007233825.1:49660-50364 GCF_000164805.1 Carlito syrichta | reverse complement strand
TTTTTTTAGTCCAGTCCTCTTTTGATGGGCAGCATGGTTGTTTCCAGGTTCTTGCTATTGTGAACAATGCTGCGATAAGCATACATGTGCAGGTATCTTTTTTATAGAGTGATTTGCATTCTTCAGGGTATATTCCCAGTAGGGGGATTGCGGGGTCATATGAAAGGTCGATTTTTAGAGCTTTTAGGAATCGCCACACTGCTTTCCACAGAGGTTGCACTAGTTTATACTCCCATCAACAGTGTAGAAGTGTTCCCTTTTCACCACACCCTCTCCAGCAGCTGTTATGTTTTGAGTTGCTGATAATTGCCATTCTGACTGGGGTTAGGTGGTATCTCAGTGTGGTTTTGATTTGCATCTCCCTGATGATTAGTGAGGTTGAGCATTTCTTCATGTGTTTGTTGGCTGCTCAAATGTCTTCTTTTGTGAAGTGTCTGTTCATATCTTTTGCCCATTTTATAATGGGGTTGTTTGTATTCTTCTTTTCAGTACGTTTCAGTTCCTTGTAGATCCAGGATGTTAAGCCTTTGTCAGACCTAGAGTTGGCAAATACTTTTTCCCAGTCCATAGCTGTCTCCCTGCTCTCTTGATGATTTCTTTGGCTTTGCAGAAACTTGTCAGTTTAATAAGGTCCCACTTGTCTATCTTCTCTCTTATGACCTGTGGGTTTCGGGTTTTGTTCAGGAATTGGATGCCAGTTCCGA
>NW_007233825.1:0-49574 GCF_000164805.1 Carlito syrichta | reverse complement strand
TCAATCTTCTGCATGTGGTCAGCCAGTTTTCTCAGCACCATTTACTGAATAGGTTCTCCTCTCCCCAGTGGTAGATGGTGGGGGCTTTGTTGAAGATGAGTTATCAAATAATTATTATGCTGAAATTATTCTTTTCTCTTTTTCTTTTTTCTGTTTTGAGTTGCCTCAAAATAAACCTGTTTTTATGTCGTGCTGCAGGAAGGGAATGGGGTAGAAAAAGCATTGCTCCACAGTTACATTGCTATCATTGGATATGTGTCCCCTCCAAACCTCACATTAAAATATAATACCAAATGTTGGAGATGGGGCAAAATAAAAAGTGCTTGGGTCATGGTGACAGATCCCTCATGAATAAATTAATTCCCTTTCTTGGTGGTAAGTTCTCACTGTTTTAGTTCTTGCAAGAGCTAGTTTTTAAAAAGAGGCTGGCACCTCCCCAGTCTCTATTCCTTTTCTCTTACCTTGTGACCTCTGTACAGTCTGGTTCCCCTATGCTTTTGCTATGAGTAGAAGCAATGTGAGAACCTCATCAGAAGCAGGTGCTGGTACCATGCTCCTTGGACAGCCTGTAGAACTGTGAGCCAAAAGAAACCACCCCTTATCTTTTCTTGTTTTAAAATTTTAAAGATGTGGGTCCAATTTGAGGTTAGGAACTAAGTGTCCATCGTACATGTGATATGTAAAGTTTGGACCTCCCATTGGTCCTCACTTCACCTGCTTTGGGGTCAGGCACACTTAACTTATTAGTGTTATGTGCCCCCACCTTCCCCTGGCAGTAGCCTGCTATTGCCAATCCCTTTCATGTAGTATTATGATAAATACTCAGGGTCCACTTATGAGTGAGAACTTGTGGTACTTAGTTCTTTGTTTTTGTGATAGAGCACTGAGTATGATGGACTGTAAACCCATCCAAGTGTTACAAAGTTCATAATTTTGTCCTTCTTTATAGCAGCATAATATTCCACTGAGTATATGTATCTTGCTTTTGAAATCCAGCAACTCAAATCATTCTATAAAAAGGATACCTATGTATGCATGTTTATTGCAACACTATTCACAATATCAAAAACATGGAACCAATCATGCTGCCCATCAAAAGTGAACTGAATTAAACCTCATTTCTTCATAAGTAACCCAGCCTCTGATATTTCCCTATAGTGACATAAAATGGACTTAGACACATATCTAAGATTTATTACAATTATTTCCTTTGATCAAGACATATATAGTATGATATTAAAAAATGGCATTTTTATTTATGGATAAAAAATGTTCTAGTAATTTTTTTTTTTTTTTAGTTAGAGTCTCACTCTGTGACCCAGACTGGAGAGCAGTGGCTGCTCCTGGCCACTGCAGCCTCGACCTGTTGGGCTCCAGCGATCCTTCTGCCTCAGCCTTCCAAGTAGCTGGAACTACAGGTGCGCGCTACCACGCCTGGTTAATTTTTTGATTTATTGTAGAGATAAGGTCTCGCCAAGTTGCCCAGGCGTGTCACGAACCCGTGGGCTCAGGTAATCCACTCACCTTGGCCTCCCAAAGCGCGGGATTACAGGCTGAGCCACCGAGCCTGGCTGTAATTTTTAAATTTAGATTATTTTATCGTTTTTGAGGAGAACTCTTCTCCAAAAATATGAATGTATTTTATTGATTTTTATCAATCAAATTGGATTTTTTTGTAATTTAGTATATTAAAGAGCAGATAGAAATCCTAAAATAGCAAATTATTAAAATTACTTGTATATGTCTTTGAAGTTAATCACACACAAACCTCTCACACTCTGGGTTTGGATCAGGCCTATCTGGTATTTATGTGGAGCTTCTTTGTCAATGAGTACCTGGCACTCTAGCTAGGGAGGAATATGGACATTATTAGATCTATAGTAGACTTGATAGCAGAATCCCTAAATAAAATATTGTTTGAGTGAACGCATTTCATTTTTAAAAATCTGATGTTAACATTTAATTGCCAGTATCTTTTACTAGGTGTGTTTGATAAATAAGTTCATACTGCATATTTTAAAAAGTACATAAATTGTTAGGTTAATATTTAGAGGTATTTTTTATTTCAAGAACCACCCTACTGAATCACAGAGGAAATCATAAGCAAGTAATATTTGACATGACGCTATGTGATATTGTAAAGCATTTGTATTAATTTCCAGATTGTTGACCCAGGAAATTTTGATGCCTTAAAGCAGAATTTAAAAAGACAAAAATCTTCAATAAATGATTTACTCAGTTCTCAAGTTTCTAAAAAAAACCTGTTAAGGTACTGCATTTAGATAGAATCCTTAGTTTTCTAATTGTAACAGAGTTCTAGTTGTAGTGCCAGGTTGATAGGAATCACCTGAAATTCTAATAATGCCTAAAGCTAGTAGTGCAAGATATCACCTAATGGCATGTAACTCCCATGGAGTTTTCAGCAAATGCACGTTAAAACCCAAGAGTGTTCAATAAATAAAGTGCTAGATAAGTCAATAATAGGCAGAGGGTTATGCAGCGAGAATCAGTCAATACGCATGTGAATGACATGTATACTTTACCTGTAACTTTCTCTCCAAAATAAATGGCTCCATTGGCAAAAATGTATTCTGAGAGGAGACGATAACCAAAAAAAAAAAAGGGAGAAGGAATTTCTGAGAACACTGCCTGTGAAGAAAGCTGACCGCCATCATGCCTGAGTCTAATATATGCTAAATGCTAATACTTGATATTACTCGTATTAAACATAGGGATCTGTTAATAATGAGAAAATGAGTACAGAATAAGCAAGATGATTTAAATAATGCTAGATAATTCCTGAAATGTGTCTGGAAGGATGTACCAGAAAGAAACCGAAACCTGACTGATTTAGATTGTAATTTTTAATATTATTGCTTTGTTTTGCTTCTTTTTCAAAATCAGATTGTTGCCCATTTCCAACTAAATACATTATGATCAGAGAATACTCTGTAAAATAAAGTGCATGATTTTAATTTTTTAAAGCTTGATGAGATTCATTTTATAGCTTTTTTATGTTTCTATATTTTTTTAGTAAGTCATAACCTATGTACAGTAAATATGTCAGCTTTAATGAGGCAGATCAATAATTTTTTTACATATGAATATTTATGTGTAACAAATATGGTCCATTTTATAAAATAAATTATGTAATTATTCAGTGTTGTGTTTTATATATAGTTATTAGATCAAGATTGATAATGCTTTTGTTCCTGTCTTCTATAACCTCATCATTTTTTCATTGGCTTTTAAAATTTTGAATATAGAAGGAAATATGATTAAAGCTCCCTTAATGATTTCTTAATTTATCTTTGAAATCCTCAGTTCTCTCAATATTGACTTTATGTATTTTTGATGTTAGTAGACATAAAAGTTTAGATTTAATTACATTTATAATTAATTGACTATCATTATTATGTGGGGATCTGGTTTGCCTCTCTAATGGTGAATTTAGCTTTTAAGTTTTTTTGGTCTCATGTTAATATTCTGATTTAAGATTAGCCTGACAAAATTTTATCTTCCCTTTCAAATTTTCTATGATACTGTGTTTTAAAGATATATTGCTGGCTGTTCACCAAGATCTGTTTTCCTTTTTCTTTTTCAGTACATACATAAAAGTTGTATACATATAGATTATATTTCTCGCTTTTCCAAATTGTTGTAATCATGTGAATAAGTTTGGTCATTGGAATGTGAGTAGAAGTGATCTGTTTCCAGGCCCATAAAATCCTCTCACCAGGCAGCATCCCTCCATGATCTTTTTCCTTCTGGATGCTGGGTTAGGGATAAACCAAAGAACTACAGTGGAAGTCATGTGACAAAGATCACAGATCTAGACAGTCCTGGTTTCCCAAATAGCCATGGAAACTCTTCATCGACCTTGTGCTATTAAATGAGGAAGAAATAAACTTTCGTTGTGTTTGAGTTATTATATCTACCTCCTATAGCATTGACCTTGCCCTGTGTAGAGATCAAAGGTCTTTTTAAAAAGGTGACAGTAAGCAGAAATGCGAAGAATGAGTTGTCTCACTTAGCTGGGTGGAGTGTGTGGCAGGGGGAAATCTATCCAGAATCGACCCTTTGACCTTTCTGGACTTAACTCCAATTGTTCCCATATGTGAACCCCATGATCCAGTCAATCTAGTCTATTTGTCACTCATTGAACATATCTATTCATGCTTGCTATGTAGTTAGTTCTCTTTCCCTAATATCAAATTTCCATGTACTTTTTCAAGTATAGCTCAAATGCCACTTTTTCTATGACACAATTAAAATTGGCCTGTAATTTATCTACTTTGTATCTTTTCAATTTTAACAGTTTAAATCTTTTATTAGAAAATATGACCCAGGACATCAAAATTAAAAAAAAATAAATAAATAACATAATAATATATATAGTACTGTGTAGGGTAAAAAAAAAGGTCAATTGTTTTAAACACGTCAGCTAATGTCAAAACAGTGCCCTTCACATAGTAGGTTCTCACCTAATATTTGGTTAGGAGGATAATGAAATTAAACAAAATTTTGCGGTTATCTGGAGAACGAATCAGCATAGAAACGCTGTAAGACCCAGAATACATCAGCCATCCTACATACATCTCTTCCTGAACAGTATTTTTATTTTTAAAGATAATTTAAATGTGAATAGCTAAAGTAACCTTTAGGGGGAAAAAAAAAACAGGCGGCATCACACTTCTAGACTTCGAACTTTACTACAAGTCTACAGTAACCAAGACAGCATGGTGCTGGTACAGTGGTACAGGGTTAGACACACAAACCAGTGGAACAAGACAGAGAATCTGAAAATAAAATTATGGACCTTCAACCAATTCATTTTCAACAAAGCTGACAAAACAAACATTGGGGAAAGGAAACCATATTTTACAAATAAAAAATCTGGGAAAACTGCTAGCCGCATGCAACGAAATGGAACTGAAACCCTACCTATCACTGCATATAAAAATCAACTCAAAATGGATCAAAGACTTAAAAAATGTGGTACATATACACAATGAACTATTATACAGCCATAAAGAAGGACAAATACATGAACAAAATCGTGTCCTTTGTAGAAACATGGATACAGCTGGAGACCAGCATTCTAAGTGATCTATTACAGAAACAAAAAAATTGAATACTGCATGTTCTACTCATGAGCTGGCACTGATCACTGGACACATAAGAAAAATGTGGGAACAACAGACACTGAACACTGCTAAAAGAGGGAGAGAAGGAAGAAGGATAAGGAACAGATGACACACTGAGTTCTAGGTCCACGACCAAGGGGAGTGAAGGCTTGCTAGAAGCCCAAACCTCACTTGCATGTGAGTTACTTATGTAGTAAATACTCACATGTACCCCACAATTCCAAAATTAAAAATGTAATTTAAATAAAATATTTTAAATGAAATAACAATTTCTTGTTTTCTTTGTAGTTATCTAAACAAGCTAACTTGTTTTTGTCTATTTTTGAGCATCATATAAATGAAATAATGTTGTATATATACTTCTATGACTTGTTTTGATTACTTAACATATTATATAAGTTCATTGTATTTAGCAATGGTTTGGTAATTTTCAATGTTGTATAGCATTCTATTTTATGCCATTGTATTTTCAAAGTTTTACCTTTTATGGATATTTGGGTTGTTTCCAGTTAGGAATTCATACAAATAATGCAGTAATGAACACGTTTTTACGTGTTCTTTGGTGCACACATACAAGAGTTACTCGATAATTATACCTAGAATGAGAACCACAGGGTCATATGCTATTCATATTTTCAACTTTGCTGAATATTGTTACATGATTTTCCAAAGGGATTGTACCAAATACCATTTGTATCAATAACTCATAAGAGTTTGAATTGTTAAACTTCTGAATTTGTTCAATTAGGTGAGTGTAAAATTGGTTTATTTTCCATTTTTAAATAATGTTTAAGATCATCTTTTAATATATTTCCTTCTTTTGAAGTATTTATTACAATCTTTTACCCATTTTCTTGTTGTTCTCTAGACATTATATTTTTTGACACACACACATATTAGATTATATATAAAATATATTTGTATAAATTTCTAATATACATATGTAAAATATGTATACATATATATTGTCTTCCAGTTCTTTTTCAGTTAAATATTATACAAATATATTCTTCAGTTTTGCAGTTTTTCTTATTTCTCTTGATGATGCATTTTGAGGAACAGAATTTCTTACTTTTAAAATGGTAATTTAACTATTTTTTTAATCTTATTTAAGTGTATTTCCCCTTCTACATAGTCATGAAAATATTCACTCATGTCGTTTTCTAAAGGCTTTATAGTTTTGTCATTTAGTTCTGTGATTTCTCTGAAATTAATTTTTGTTAAGGGTAAGGTAGGATAGGATAAGGTAGAGATCTCATAAGTTTTCCCATATTTATTGTTTTAAAACCCTGTAGCACTTACTGAAAAAAAAAACTGTCATTTTTTCACTAATCTTCAATGCTGCATTTAGCAAATATTTACATATTGTATGGATTTATTTCTGGACAATCTATTCTGTTACATTAATTTATTTTTCTATTGCTGTGCCAACAGAGATCCTGTCCTAATTTCTATAGCTAATAGAGCATGTCTTCCTTATTGTCTCCTTTTTTAAAAGTGTATTTTGGCTATTTTGACCCTTTACTTTTCCACATAAATCTTAGAATATGATTCTTAAGTTGACAAAAATCCTGGGGATTTTTATTCAGACTGTACTGAATCTGTAGATAAATGTGGATATATTTGTCATCTTCACCACATTGAATTTTGTGATTCATTTGTTTTGGGTTCCCTTTAAGCACTTTTTTCTTTAATGTAAGGAGTGTGTCTCTGTTTACTGAAGGATTCATCAGAGAATCTACTTGTGGGAAAGTGTGTGTGCGTGTGGAGTGTTGAAGTGTTATGTATATCACAAACCCTCTAGAGTATATTTCCACTTTCTACTTTCAGAGAATAGAGAAAACATCTACTTTATTGGTTTTGGCCTTTCTTTTCACCCACTTAATAGCTCTTCTTTTTGGTAGAGATGCTGTTTTTATTAGGTTGTGTTTTACTAGTGGAATGGTTCTGTGTTAAAGGCTAGTGCCCATGTGTGTTGTGGTCTCCTTACCACACCCTTTTAGTTATTGATGAATCAGGTTGCCATTATTTTTCTGTGTTTAGCCCCATTTCCGTGAAGTTTATTGGGTAAATAGATTTACTGCTTTGCTGCTCCATAAGGAAAAAAAAAAAGCCTCCCTTGTGTCTCATCTGAAGCCACATTCTCCAAATCAGCCTCTGCTAAGCAACCCTATATTTGCAGGGTTATTGGATGCCGGCTGAGTCAGTGTTATCCTATACTCTCCTCCCTATTTAGCTATCATTCATATTAATAGAACAGTCCCGAAGGCCAAAGGAAAAAAAGGCAAAATTCAAGAAATAACTTGTCCCTAAACATCCAATGTGTAGAGTTTTTCACAGTTGCAAAATCTTACATGTTTCACAAAGCACGTTGTACCTTTATGTGGTGACTGTAATTAACTAATAGAATTAATATTTTTCCTTTTAAAATCACTTTGTTTCATTAAAATAAAAATATGACCTTCTTTTCTTTCTTTTGAGCATTAATATCATTTGATATTTTAAGGCCTGAAGGCAGAGGTTATAGATAAACATTATCAGATGAGCATGCACATCAGGGCATATGTTTTTCAGATTGTTCAATACTGAGTCAGTTTGCCAGATGCTGTTAGTGTGAATGTTAACAATTGTTAAGATGCATATTTTTAGTATCTTACAGTTTTTAAGTCACATAAGTATGTGTTATCACATTTGATTACCATAACCTATTTGTATAGGTGAGGCACATATTTTTATTCCCTTTTTAAACTTGAGAAAATTGATCAAAAAATCTAGATCAGTTTCAGGTTACTAAGATCAAGAACAGTGTCCATTGTGACTTTTGAGAGTGGTAGACAGACACTCCATTTTAGGGTTGATAAAATGTAAAGTTATATTTTAAATATAGTTTCTGAACCCAAGAAACAGTGCAGAGTTGTAGAAAACACACAGGCTTCGGAGTTAGACATATTTGCATTTCTTTTTTTTTTTTTTTTTTTGAGTTGGAGTCTCACTCTGTCACCTAGACTGGAGTTCAGTGGCCGCTCCCGGCCACTGCAGCCTCAACCTGCTGGGCTCCGGCGATCCTTCCACCTTAGCCTTCCAAGTAGCAGGAACTACAGGCACGTGCTGTCCAGGCGGGTCTCGAACCCGCGGGCTCAGGGAATCCACTCACCTCAGCCTCCCAAAGGCGCGGGATTACAGGCTGAGCCACCGAGCCTGGCTATATTTGCATTTCAACTCAGAAATCCATTAACTATGTGACCAAGGACCATGTATTTAATTTCCGTGAGCCTTAATTTCTTCACACAATTGTGTGTGACATTATATAACCCTTAGATTTGTTGCAGGATGATATGAAAGCCTCTAGGATGGTGCTTATAACATAAATTTCAATAAATTGTATAGATTATTATAATACTCAATCTTTTAAAGTAAAATGGAGACTAAACAAAAAATTAAGACTAGATATTCTAATACGCAATTAGAAAAATTATTTCAAACTTGAATTTGAAATATCTACTATTTCCTATTAGGCACATTTTCATGCTCTTCTGTCTTAAGAAACATCTACTTTATGATGCATCCATTTGGCAGGATCAGTAGAGACATCAAGGCTTGGGGTGAAAAATGGTTATTATTGGGGTATGTTGTGATATGCTACCCAGATACCTGTTCAGTTCTGAAAAGCTTGTTAGCCTAAGTGCTAGGCAACTTTAGGTGTCATTTTTCTTTGGAATTTGCTCTTATTTGGAGAGAGCAGCTTTTCCTAAACACATACCTGTATCACTCACTCAATTCTTGGGGGTAGTGTACACCCCATGCCTGGTTGAAATGGAAATATAAAGGCTTGGCATCCTCATCACAGTGTGGAACTAATTTGAAGGATGCTTCCACCTTCAGAACTTCTTGTGGCACTGGGCTCTGACCGTTGTTGAGACTGCATTTTATCTCAGTTTTTCTTGCTGTCCAATCTTGCTTTCTTCCCTCCCCTTCTGCAGATGCTGATTCTATATCATGTCTCAATGTTTTCTGAAGGTCAATTTCTACCTCAGTATGCATTTCTCAGGGACCCCCGACCTGCAATACAATCTCACTCTAATTTTCTGTGGCATTCTGAGTTTGGTTTTTATGCAAGGATTAGCCCCAATACACTTGTACACTGACTAATAAAGTTGGAGGACTCAAGCAAGCTTAAAATCATTCTCATCAGATACCGTGTTTTACAAAGTTGAGCACAGATCCTCTGCTTGCTTTCTCAGGTGGTTGTTTTTTTTTTTTGGTAAAATATTCACATCATAGCAAAAAAGTTTTGAGATAATAGATTCATACAGCGACTTAGGTTGTATAAGAGGATGACAGAGGGGAGGGATGAAACAGCAGGAGTCATGGGGGCATAAATAGGAATTGCAGAAAGAGCTAGAATTCTTTGGCATTTCTGTTATCACATAAAGAGACTAACATGCTTTCCAGGAGTTAAGTCCTGGGAATGTAATCCTCTCCTCTTTTCCTCCTATATACTCTCATCTTCAGCAGTAGGAAATTTTCAGTCAAGTAGCCCTGAAGAAGCAAACATAATTTTGCTATAGTTTTAAAGAGTTATCATAGCAGAAACTGTATCCAGGTAGACAGGAATAGGAAGATAAAATAGATGTGGGGATATACGTTCTTCAGGTCAGGAGATGGAAGACCTGGCTTTCAATCAAATATAACTTAAATGCCTCAAGGCTACCTAGTCCATGTGTCCCAGAGTATCTTTTTTCCATTGTGCTCTTCAAGTTGGAAAATATGGACACGCTTGTGAACAAATATGTGCATGGGTGCAGGAAAATCATCTTTCTGGCTGTGAAACATTTTAAAGATTTGGAAAATATCACATTTTTATTTTCTTTTAATATTTTGTCACACGGGATACTCACATGCAAAATAATAAGAATATAACTTCCATTTTGCCTTGAAAGCCTGGAGCATAGAAACTTTTAATGTGTAGGCAGTGATTGAAAAAATATAGTCATTTGTGTTATGAAAAAACATGGTGCTATTATAACCAGGACAACATAAACAGGGTCAGATAATGCACCAAGAAGGAAATATGTCTTTAGACTGGTGAACAAAAAGGAATAGAGGAAAGAATGAAATCCAGAAAGTAAGCTCAAGGAAAGAATGAAGTGTATGAAGAGCCATACCGTTTATTGAAAAAAAATAAGCTTCCTCATGATCAGTGAAACATCTTGTTTCTTAGGTCTGTGACTACATGCTAATTTGCACCATGATTAACAATGTAAAAAAAAAACTTGTGAACACATTTTAGCAACAAATGTGTGATTTTTATGAGATATCCTTGACGAAGAAAAAAGTGTATCTCAGAGATATGTGCACAGATGGAGTCAAATCATAACAGATAAAACATTGTGCCCTGAAAATGTACCTGCAGTCACTTCTTTCTTCATCACAAATCAGTAAGAAATCACAAGACAAACTCCTTGTAGCAGTTGGTTTATTAAGGTAGCAAATGGTAAATACTGTTAAAAGGATTTCTTTAAAAACATATAGCAAAACATCACATTGTACCCCATAAATATATCATCTATATAATTGTTATTTGTTAATGAAAAATTAAATTTAAAAGTTTAGAAAAGAAAAAAAGGTTTTTTGGTCAGATATGTAGTCAAATAGAAAGTAACTCTCTTGGATTCTTCTATAGACATGACAAGAGTAAAGATGTTCATCAGTTTTCAATTTTATGTCTTAATATCTATTTTTTTAATTGAAGGAAAAGGCACTATAATGAAAGGTAAGAATCTGTCTACATGGATTAATTCATTGCTAACTTTACTGAAGAGTGTAACACAATGTTTGCTTATAGAGCAATTTTTTTTCAAGGCTGAGTACTTACAATCAATTAATTGCAAGGCAAAAATTAAATAATCCAACTGCACACAACAAAATGGCAGCCGTGAAACTAATGTTGGAGACATGAATAAGAACTTAATTAGTGAGAAAATGAATTATTTGAGATTTTCAGTCTATCTGCATAGAATGAAAATGAGAAGATTAACAGTAAAGAGCATCAACATTAGTCAATAAATTTTTTTTAAGGCCTTTGTTTAAATTTTTTTTGCAACACAGTGATAACAGCTTGACCAGTGAACTGGAGACGCTTTCACCCCAGGACTTGGCAACAACTGTCTTGATATTTAAATAAGAAGATGCATTTATAAAAATTTCCATGAATAAAATCCTCAAGCTTTGCATTGTTCTATTTCTTTAGTGGATATCTGGGAGTCTTCCCTCAGGATAACTAACAAAGTTCATAAAAAAAGAAGAAAACAAGTTTGCCAATTATGTTTCTTTCTTAGGTAAGAATGAGATCTTATACAATATGACACTAAGGCAAGCAGGTGAAGTTCAGTGGAAGATGTTAACTGTTTCAATTCAAGCTAATTTTCCAATGTTGACAGATTCAATACAATGACATACTGTTCATTATCAATAAGATAAATTTAAAAAATTCGAAGTGTATTACATTTCTAATTGGAAGACAATTAAAGTGATGCTTTTATTCATTTAACATGCATTTATTGGTGGCTTGCTGGGTGCTAGGCCTAGTGAAAGCTACTCAAAGAATTAGGAAGTGAATTGTCTTCATGGTCATTAAAGCAAGCACAAATATAAAATAAACTACACCATCAAATTTGCATGAGTTTCAAAGAGGAAATATGTTTTCAAAAAAATTTTATGCCTATATAGCACTGCTTTAGAATGTATCTCCAGACTCCCAAGTAGCCCACATTCCCCCTGTTCTATAGTATGTAAACCAAACTAATCCTTTGAAAACTAAAACACAGAGAAACATTGCTTCTTTATTATTTGTTACTTATATTCTCTGTGGTTCCATGCAAATCAGATAGACTGATTCCCAGACCTAGAACTCTTGAGTCTCTGAAAGAATAGTCTCAACTAGTTGTTGAGTTTCTGTCTCTGGTCCTTGGACAAATAAAACATCTGTCACTTTTTCTGACACCTTAATCAAAAGCTCTACATTGATGTCAACTTCTATTTTTTATGTTAGAAAACATAGTTTATTTGTAAAGTAAATTAGAAAAAGAGAGAGAGAGAAAGAGGAGATTCACTTCCCCAAGGCCAAAGTTTCAGAAAACATGGCCTGACCATAGTTCAAAGACCACATGGCCACACCATCCTTAGCAAGGCAATGGTCAGTGTCAACTTTTAAAAGATCAATTTTTAATGTTTCACCTTTTTATTGTCCTAACTGCTCTCTGTCTTTCATATTTAGGCTATAGTACAACTTACATTGAACAAATAGTGAGATGAGTTAGAATTAATGAATCTAATCACCCTTTCATAAAATTCTTTTCTCAAATATTGTTGCGTACCTACTATTTGTGAGTGAGCAAAATATACTCCTTGCCCACACAAGATTTAAATTTAAGAAGAGATAAAAAGAGTCATTTGATTACTCGGAGAGTCATTTAACATACATGTTTAGATAGTACATACATGTTTAGATAGTATCTATAACAGTAGTGTTTTTTTTTTTTTTTTAATATGGGAGATATTTTTTCCAGTTATCAGAAAGTGAGAACTCTAAAAAAGACTACTAATTTTCCATTACTCCTATATGACATAACAGTATTTGGCTTATTAGTACAATGCAGGAGATTTACTTAGAGAAAAGATAGCCAGAGAAAAGCTAGGCAGGTAGACAAGGTGGGTCCCCCAGTAACAATGTAGTTAACTTCTTGCACACCTCTTGGGCTGATTCACTGGTATTGGTAAACTAGTTCCCTACAAGCCTCTCAAGCTAGAGCGTAAGTACTCACTGCTGAGATAGAAAAACAACCAATAAGCTAGCTGTCAAGTGCCAATCAACCTATTGTTGATTGGTTCTTAGTACTAACCAATCAGCACAGTTAGTGCTGACCAATTAGCTCACAGCTAGTGCTAGCCAATTGGGCTCTGTCTTAGGGCTATACAAGCAACAATGGAGCTGGCTGAAACTGAGACACTTCTGGGGCTAGGCTTGCCAGACCGCCAAATCAGCAACACTCTCAGGGCTTGGCTTGCCAGCCCATTAGGACCAACATTCCTGGGGCAAGACTTGCCAGCCCATCTAGCTGATACTCTCTGGGACTTGGCTATTTGAGCTGACACTCTTGATACCCAGGTTGACCTGAAAAATCCATATCAATACCAACTCAGTTTTACCTTAATTTTTATTGACTTAAGTTTTTAGTCTGTCTTCTAATTTCTGAAACTTTGCTTCATAAAATACTTTTCTACATCTCATAGCAGATAATACAAGTTTGATTATATCTTTTATTTCTAATTTTCTAGCACCAATGCCTAATAGTTAGTTTTACATAACATATATAATACACACATAAATATGTATACATATTTAATGTTGTTACAAAGTAAATTAAGATACAATACAATTTTATTTTAGCAAACAGAAATTCATGAATTGGGTAACTCCAAACCAGAAGTGGTTGGGGAAGTCTGTGAAGGAAGTACAAGGGAATTCTTTTATAGGATGAACATAGATGTAATGCAAAGAAAATATTTGACTGGTTCTAATTATATGGCTGCTTTATTTGATCCAAACCTTTGAAAAGTTTCTAATTACATATGGAGAAGTTTTTAGCTGTTTTGGCTTGGTTGAGCTTAGGTGCTCTTTTTTCTTAAGCAGCCATTTATAAATAATAGTTTAAGTTTGGCTGTATTTGCAAATCAAGAATGGTTAAGGTGACTTATGAGACATATCTGATATTGCTCAGGAATTCTTCAGGCCTTGTCTCCATTTTAATTTACTTTAACAGTAAATTTATATATATTTGCTATGTATGCACATTCAGTAAAAATTTATACACATTTAATTTACACACACACTAAAAATAAGTCATAGTGTTTATAAATGGGTTTTTTTATGGTTTGCTTTTCCAGTTAGCTCAGAGATTCTTAGTAGGAGAGATCTATGCCTTAGATCTGTATTAGAAGTCCCTCAGTGTGTAATGTATTTTGAATAAAGAAAATTAATGATCAATTTGTAAAAAAAATTTTACACAAAACTTCTTCAGGTGGGAGCATAATCTCTTTTGTTTCTGAAATTAAATAGTTCACAATAGGTTAAACTCTGAAGTAAGAACAATTGTCAGGGTAAGGTAGACAAGATTGAGAATGAATTCAGAAAAGAAAGCCATTTTGTAGGGTGACATGAGTCCCACCAGAGAAGACATCAGTCCACCACAGAAAATGTTCAGTATGATTTGTAAAATGCCATTCATGACAGTTTCAAACAGGAGTTAAAATTATTTGAGTAACAGCATAATTGAAATGAGTGCATTGTTTCTGCAGACATTCTAGCACTATAAGTCATCTGAATGTAAAATGACTATTAAGTTAAAAATATCTCACCATTCTCATTTCTTTCACTAGCACAATTAAACTGTAACATAATGTTTCCCAAGGTTTCAAAAATGAATAAGTGCTAAAAAGGAATTCCAAAAAGGGAAGGTCTATGTGTCAGAGTGATCAGGTGAGATTTCTTGGAGAAGATGATGCTTGTCTCAGGCCCCAAATGTTGGAGTTTAGATCGAGACTGGGATACTCCACAGATGGAGGCTCAAATATTTTTTTCCTGACAGAAGCATTAGACTAGATTATGCTGAAGCAGTGTGAATGCTGATTATAAATTAGCCAATTTAAAGAGGCTTGCATACTGTCATAATTACTCAATACACCTAAATTATGTTGACTAAATTCAATAATATATGATGTACAAGTGCATATACATTTCTACAATCTCAAAAATACAGCATGGTATGAGTTGGCGTTATGAATTTATGTTTAACTGACTCTTTAAGAACTGACTCTCAAAATATGACTATTAAAAATGCTAATTACACTACTCCCAGGAGAAAAAAAAATCCTTTGAGAAATAAACTATCCTTTTTAATGAAAAACTTTACATGTTGATTACTATTCTAGTTTACTTGTAGCTTGAGTGTGTTTTGCCCATCGAATAAACCAAAAAAGAGTTCCTCAAGACTCAGAGAGGAACAAGACTAACTGCATGCCCTACAACTCACCAAAGAAGTTATAATATACACAGAATACAAAGAAGAGAAAAATTGATTAGTCTGGGTTGGAATCAGTCAGACTTGTCTGGATCATGGCACAGACCATGAGCAGTGTCCAGACATGGCAGGGAAGATGAGTAGGGGAATTCAGGAGTTCTTTGTTCCTGGCTTGGAAGGCCCTCTGATCCTCACAGGACTCTAGTCCCTAAAAATAAACTGCCTTACCCCCGTCATTCTCTGCCAAAACCCACATGGAGTAGTGCAGGAATAGAAGCGCGGTGAATGGCTTCAACTGCGATATCCTGGGAACTCAAGGCTCCCTGAGACTATTTTCTAGATGGGAGGACATTAGGCCCAAGGGCAAATTATTCTGTGGCAGGCTATTTCTGGCTGGGGCAGGCTGCTGTGAAATACTGGAGGCTGGCTGCACTGAAATTCTAAATGCAGACTTCCTGAGGTTATGGCAGGGGAACAGGGTGTGGCTTGTTGCCATAGGAAACTTTCACTCCCTGGGTAAACTCTTCTGTGTAGCTTTTGCACAACACATAAATGTTAAACCAGTGTCTGGAGACTCCATCCCAATCTCCACTGGGGAAACCAATTGCACACACAGGTAGGGAGTTTGAGCCCTTTTCCCCCTGCATTCCCCAGGAAGGCTCAAGACAGATAGACTGGGGTAAGCCCCACAGCCTGGCTCACTACCTAGGTGGGCTGGATGCTTCCCCATGGGGAAACACAGGCCAAGCAGAAAGCTCATAGCCACTGTTACAACTGGCTGTCTCCTGCAAGTGCCACCTCCTGGTTGGAGGTTGACTGGCACAGCCCATTACATCTGATACAATACCCCAGCACTGGAGAAAGTCTGATCCCAGACCCCCAGCCTACACCACTATTCAAGTCACCTCAGATACTCAGGACACCCTGAATCTGAGCAGCTATGCAGCACAACACTACTACAGTTAATAATCAAGAAACTCTTCACACCAAGATTATATATAACCATATAGTGACTATATTAATATGGTCCCTGCTAACCCCAAATAAGAAGAAATAGTCTACCCAGATGAGAAGGAACTGGAATAATAATTCTGATGTATGAAAAAACAAAAAACAAAGTTCTTCAACACCTTCAAAATACCACACAAACTCCTCAGCAATAGACCGTAAGTAAAATGAAATCTTTGAGATACTAGAAACAGTATTCAAATGGTGATTATAAAGCTGCTAAGTGAGATTTGAGGGGAAGTTGGAAACCAAGTTAAATGAATTAAAAAACAATCCAGATACAAGAAGCCCAAAGAACCCTAAAGATTAATTGTAAAAATGTCATTCCCAAGGCATATGATCATCAAGTCATGCAAAGTTAATGTGAAGGAGTTTTAAGAACAGTGAGACAAAAGCATCAATGACTTATAAAAGTAAACCTATCAGACTAACAACAAACTTCTCAGAAGAAACCCTACAGTCAGAAGGGACTGGGGATCTATCTTTAATCTTTTCGAACAGAATAACTGTCAAAGATTTTGTATCTCACAAAACTAAGTTTCACAAATTAAGGAGAAATAAAATTGTTCTCAGACAAGCAAATGCTGAAGGAATATGTCAACACCAGACTGGGTCAATAAAAAATATCCAAACGAGTTTTAAATATTGAAACAAAATATTGAACTACACCAGTAGAAAAACTTTGAAAATCATAAAGCTCATAGGGTTTATAGAATGCAAACACAGTATAAAGAGAGAGGGAAATAAAAACAACCAAGTAACAGCCAGTATGATAAAAGGAATAGTATCTTGCATATCATTATTAACCTTGAATATAAATGGTCTTAATGCTGCACTCAAAAAAATACAGACTGGAAGAACTGATTAAAAAACACAATCTAAATACCTGGGGCCGTCAGGGGACCCATTTAACACACAAAGACTCCTATAGACTCAAGGTAATGGGGCGAGAACACATATTCCAGTCAAATGGAAACCAAAAATATGTAGGAGTAGCCATTTTCATATCAGATAAAATGAGTTTTAAATTAACACCTATCAGAACATACAAAGATGGTTATTTTACGATGATAAAGGTATCAACCCAACAAGAAAAACATAACTTTAAATATATACATAAAATTCTATTAGACCTAAGAAAACAGATTGACAGCAATACAATAGTAGGAAACTTCAACACTCCACTGATAGAAATGGATCATCAAGGTAGAAAAGTAAGAAAGAAATATTGGATTTGAATTGGACTCTAGAGAAAATGGACCTAAAATATACCTACAGAAGATTCTACCCCAAAACTACAGAATATACATATCTCTCATTAGCACATGGAATATTTTTCAAGATAGACCATATGATAGGCTACAAATAAAGTCTCAATAAATTTTAAAAAATCAAAATCATATTAAGCACCCTCTTAGACCACAGTGAAATAAAACTGGAAATAGCTTCAAGAAGAACTTACAAAACCAAACAAAAACATAGAAGTTAAACAATCTGCTCCTGAATGATTATTGGGTCAACAATGAAATCAAAATGGAAATTTAAAAATTCCGACTTGAATGAATAAATGACAAAGTGAATGACAACAATGAAACAAGTTATCAAAACCTCTGGGACACAGCCAAATTTTTCTTTTGCTCCTAAGGACATATCTTAAGGTACTAGGAAAACATTAACAAACTAAATCCAAAGCTAGAAGAAGAAAAGAAACAACAAATATCAGAGCAGAACAAAAGGAAATTGGAAATAAAAAGCAACACAAAGAAGAAAAGAAACAAAATTAGTTCTTTGGAAACATAAACAAAATTGATAGACCCCTAGCTAGATTAAAAAACAAAGAGAGGACTGGGCATGGTGGTTCACACCTATAATCTCACACTTTGGGAGGCTGTGGTGAGAGGATTGCCTTAGCCAGGGGTTTGAGATTAGTATGTGCAACTTGGTGAGACCTCATCTCTACAATAATTCAAGAACAATCAGCTGGGCCTGGTTGCGCATGCCTATAGTTCCAGCTACTTGGAAGGCTGAGGCAGAAGTATTGCCTATTGCCTGAGTCCAGCAGGTCGAGGCTGCAGTGGTCATGAGCAGTGTGCCACTGCCTTCCATCCTGGGCAATAGAGTGAGACTCTGACACAAAAGAAAGAAAGAGAGAGAGAGAGAGAGAGAGAGAAGATTTCAATTAGCTCAATCAGAAATACAAATGGGGACATTACAGCTGATAACACAGAAATACAACAGATCATCCGAAATTATTAATGAATATCTTTATGCAAACAAACGAGACAATCTAAAGGAAATTGATAAATTCTTGGAAACATACAACCCTCCCAACCATGAATCAGAAAGAAATAGAAACACTGAACAGACAAATAATAAGTAGCAAGATTGAAACTGTAATTAATACTCTCTCCCTCAAAAAAGTCAAGGACCTGATGGACTCACCAACAAATTCTACTAGACTTTCAAAGAGGAATTGATATTAATTTTACTGAAGTTATTCTATATTTTTACAAACTTTTATTTTAAAGATGTAGGGTACAATTCAGGGTTAGGTATACAAATGTTCATCATGCAGGTACTCTTATTGATGAGGTGTGCCCTCCCCGGCAGATTCCTACTACTGCCAATCCCGCCTTCCTCCCACCAGCATTTTCCCACTACTCTCAATCCTTTTCTTGTAATATTATGATAATTGTTCAAGGTCCACTTATGAGTGAGAACATGTGATACTCAGTTCTTTGTTTCTGTGATAGATCACTGAGTATGGTAGACTCTAAGTCCATCCAAGTTGCTATGAAGTTCATAATTTTGTCTTTTTATATGGCTGTGTAATATTCCATTGTGAATGTGTACCACATTTATTTTTTTATCCAGTCCTCTTTCAAAGGGCATGTTGGTTCCATGTTTTTGCTATTGTGAACAATGCTGCAATAAACCGGTATGTACTAGCATCTTTTGCATAGAGTGATATGAGTTCTTCTGGGTATATTCCTAGCAGGGTGATTGTGGGGTTGTATGGAAGGTTGATTTTTAGACTGTTTAGGAATTGCCACCGGGCTTGGTGGCTCAGCCTGTAATCCCAGCACTTTGGGAGGCCGAGGTGAGTGGATTGCCTGAGCCAGCGGGTTTAAGACCTGCCTGGGCAACTTGGCGAGACCTCATCTCTACAATAAATCAAAAATTAGCCGGGTGTGGCAGCGTGCGCCTGTAGTTCCAGCTACTCGGAAGGTTGAGGCGGAAGGATTGCTGAAGCCCCGCAGGTTGAGGCTGCGGGGCCGGGAGCGGCCACTGCACTCCAGTCTAGGTGACAGAGTAAGACTACAACTCAAAAAAAAAATAAAAAAAGGAATGCCAAGTAGTTTTCCACAGAGTTTGTACTAGCTTGCACTCCCACCAACAGTGTAGAAGTATTCCCTTTTTCCAGCTCCTCTCCAGCATCTGTTATTTTTTTGAGTTATTGGTAATAGCCATCCTGACTGGAGTTAGGTGATATCTCAGCGTGGTTTTAATTTGCATTTCTTTGATGATTAGGGAGGCCGAGCATTTTTCCATGTATCTGTTGGCACTTGTATGTCTTATTTTGAGAAGTGTTTATTCATATATTTTGCCCACTTTGTAATGGGACTGTTTGTTTTTTCTTTTCAGCACATTTGAGTTCCTTGTAGATCCTAGATGTTAGGACCTTGTCATATATACAACTGGCAAATATTTTTTCCTGGTTGGTGGGCTGTCACCCTGCTCTCTTGATGGTTTCTTTGGCTTTGTAGGAACTTGTCAATTTGATGAGGTCCCACTTGTCTATGCTATCTCTCATGGCATGGGCACTTAGGATTTTGATCAGCAGTTGTGTGCAAGTTCCAGTTTCCCTAAGTGTTTCTCCTGCATTTTCTAAGGTTCTTACAATTTGAGATTTTACGTTTAGTTCTTTGATCCATTTAGTGTTGTGTATGGTGATAGGTAGGGGTCTTGTTTTAATCTTCTGCTTTTGGACGGGCAGTTTTTCCAGCACCATTTACGGAATAGGTTCTCCTCTTCCCAGTGGTTGGTGGTGGAGGCTTTGTTGAAGATGAGTTGGTTGAGAAATTGAGATTTTGCTTCTAGAACCTCTATCCTGTTCCATTGGTCTATATGTATGTTCTTGTACCAATACCAGGCTGTTTTGATTATTGTAGTCTTATAATAAAGTTTAAAGTTTGGAAGTGTGATACCTCCCACTTTTTTGTTGTTGCTGAGGATTGTTTTGGCTATTCGTGGTTATTTATGTTTCCATATGAGTTTCTGTATTGTCATTTCCAGGTCTGAGAAGAATGCTGCTGGTAATTTAATGGGTATTGTGTTAAATCTGTAGATTGCCTTGAGTAGAATGGACATCTTAACAACGTTGATTCTTCCAATCCATGAATATAGAATATTTTTCCATTTGTTTGTGCCATCTTTGATTTCTCTGAGCAGTGCTTTGCAGTTTGGGTTATAAAGGTCTTTCACATCTCTGGTTGAGTAGATGCCATTTTTTTGTGACTGTTGTGATAGGATTGTACTTTTTTATTTGGGTTTCTGTTTGTTTATTGTCAGTGTATAGAAATATGACTGTCTTTTGCACATTTATTTTATACCCTGAAACTTTGCCAAAGTTCTTTATCAGTGCATGGAGATTTTTGACAGATTCTATTGGGTTTTCGAGGTATAGAATCATATTTTCTGCAAAGAGGGATAACTTGACTTCCTCTTTTCCTATCTGGATACCCATGATTTCCTTCTCTTGTCTGATTGCTCTGGTTAGGACTTCCAATATTATGTTGAACAGGAGGGGTGAGAGTGGGCATCCTTGTCTTGTTCCAGTTTTCAGGGGAAATAGTTCCAATTTCTGTCTGTTTAGCAGTATGTTGGTTGTGGGCTTCTTGTAGATGGCTCTTACTATTTTGAGTTATGTTCTATCTATGCCTAGATGTTTGAGGGTTTTTGTCAAGAAGGGGTACTGGATTTTATCAAATGCTTTTTCCACATCTAATGATATAATCATGTGGTTTTTGTCTTTACATATGTGGTTGATATATTTAATTACGTTTATGGTCTTGCGGATGTTGGACCAGCTCTGCATCCTGAGGGTGCAGCCTACATGGTCATGGTGGATGATTTTTGAGATGTGTGTTGGATCCGGTTTGCTAGAGTCTTGTTGAGAATTTTAGCATCTATGTTCATCAAGGATATTGGCTTGTAGTTCTCTTTTTTTGTTGGATCTTTACCTAGTTTGGGTATCAGTGTGATGTTAACTTCATAAAATTATTTGGGGATAGTTCCATCTTTCTCAATTGCCTGGAATACTTTCAATAGGATTGGTATCAGTGTCTCCTTGTATGTTTTGCAGAATTCTGCTGGAAAGTCATCTGGTCCAGGACTTTTTTTTGTAGGTAGTTTTCTTATGACATAATCAATTTCCAGGGTTGCTGTTGGTCTATTTAGAATATTGATTTCTTCTTGTTTCAACCTGGTGAGATTGTATGATGTCAGAATGTCCTCCATTTCATTTAGGTTTTTGAGTTTTTTTCCATGCACGTGTACTTAGTAGTTTGTTTTCATACAGGTATACATAGTAGACTCTGATAATCTTTTGTATTTCTTTGGGGTCAGTTGTGACTTATCTTTTGCATTTCTGATTGTGTTTATTTGGGCTTTTTCTTTTTTTTTTTCTAGGTAGGGGTCCATTAATCTTGTTTATCCTTTGAAAAAACCAGTTTTTGGTTTCATTGGTTTTTTTTTTTTTGTATTATATTTTTGTCTTCTATGTCACAAATTTGGGCTTTCATTTTGATGATATGGATTCTTCTGCTGAAGTTTTGGTGGTCTTGCTTTTTCAACTTCTTTAGGCAATTTGTTAGGCTATGAACTTGTGATCTTTCCATTTTTTTAAATGTGTGTTTGTAGAGATATGGTTTCCCCTCTTAGGACTGCTTTCAAAGCATCCCAGAGATTTTTGTAAGATGTTTCTCCATTTCCATTTGTTTTCAGGTACCTTTTAATCTGTTTTGGTTTCATTGTTGACCCAGGAGTGTTTAGCATCATGGTGCTTAGTGTCCATGTCTTTGTGAGTTTTGGGGGAACTTTGCTGGTATTGATATTGATTTTTATTCCACTGTGGTCTGAGAAAGTGCATGATGGCACTTCAATCTTATGGAATTTTTTATGCTTGATTTGTGGCTGAGGATGGGATTGATCTTAGAGTATATTCCATGTGGTGATGAGTAGAAAGTATATTCTGTGGTTGTTGGGTGGAATGGTCTGTAGGTATCAATTAGTCCATTTGGTCAAGCGCCATGTTGAGGTTCCAGATCTCTTTGTTGATTTTTTGTCTTGATGATCTGCCTGGGGTTGTTAGTGGGATGTTTAAGTTCCCAGCTATGATAGTGACAGCCTCAATTTTTTTTAGTTTACCTGGAAGCTGCTTTATGAAAGCATATCAATACCAGACTCTCTATATGAGTGGATGTGTGGCAGTGAGTGAGTGAAAGTCAGTCTGAGGGGAGAATCAGGTTCATGCACCCAGGGCTCTCCTCTGGAGGTGACTGCAACCCCCCACCACCCTGAGATTGGAGACCCGAGCATGCAGGATTGTCTGCTGTTTGAGCTTGTACATTGTCACAATCAAAGAGCTCCTTGGGGATCATTTTTGCACACACCTTCCTGATGCCAAAATTTTAAGTTACTATTTTCTGTTTCTCCATCAATGTTTATTTGGGCTACTATGCTTCTCTCAGTCAGCTGATGGCTTTGAAGCACAATTCAACAAATTTTTGCAATGTTTTTGTCAGTTCTGTTCATGGCTGGTCGTCCTGACCTCTCTTCATCAGTGATGCTTTCTTTCCCCTCAGAAAAATGTTTAATTCATTTGTACAGTGCCATTTTTTCATGGCATTATCCCCATAAACTTGGACTAATGTGTCCCTGATTTTGCTTCCTCTCTTGCCAAGTTTTATGATAAATATAATATTTTTTTTTGCTCTAATGCAAACTCTGACATTCTTGTGATGACAGTTCTGATGACCATTCCTGAAAGAGTTCCAAAATTGCTTTGATGAGAAAATTCAGAAATGAGGTATGTAGCACTTTTCCTAAGATGAGTTTGCAAATTTACTTGTCAGAACTTGTGTGTGTGTGTGTGTGTGTGTGTGTGTGTGTGTGTGTGTTATATGGAATACTATGTTCCATATGTATAGGCTACATATGGAATACATAGTATTATATAGTATTCCACATGTATGGAATATATATGGGATACTATATATAGTCCATAGATATGGATGTATATGGGATACTATTCTGCCATCACAAAGCATGGAATACTGTCTTTTGCAACAACACAAATGGTATTAGAAATATCTTCTTAAGTGATCTAACACAGAAACAGAAAACCAAATGCCACATGTTCTCACTTATAAGTGGGAGCTAAACTGAGGATCTGAAAAGGCATAGAGAATGGCCTAATGGACATTGGAGACTCAGAAGGGGGAGAGTATGAAAGGGTAGAAGAATAAAAAAATCACCTATTTTGTACAGTGTGCACAGCTGAAGGTGGTTGGTACAGACGTTTTCACTACTCTACAAATTATCCATGTGACCAAAAACTATTTATACCCTCTAAAGCTATTGCAATAGAGAGAAAAAAAGCTAAGCTGAATTAGAAAACGGTGACAAAAACTCTTCTTTTTTGTCTTTCAATATGTACTGGATTTTTTAAAGCCTATCTTTTTTTTTTTTCAATTTGGAATTTCACTCTGTCTCCCAGTCTAGAGTGCAGTGGCCTACTCATGGCTACCATAGCCAAGACCTGCTGGGCTCAGGTGATCCTACCGTCTCAACCTTCCAAGTAGCTGGAACTACAGGTATGTGCCATCATGCCCGGCTAATGTTTAAGTTTCTTTGTGAACATCCTCACTTATATTAATATTTATAATTTAAGCACAAGTATTTTGTAGTGGTTTCTTAGAGGATAAGGAAGGGGGGAAGTGGAATTGAGTGTTAATAGGTATTGGGTGGGGTGATAGAAATGTTCTAGAATTAGATATTGGTGATGATGGCACAACATAGTGAATATCCTAATAACCATAATGAACTGTATGTTATGTGAATTATAATTCTAAAAAGCAGCAAAGAGATAGTTTGTTAAGTAAGAGAATAACTTCATGCATTTTGTATGAAAATTGTGTAATCTACACTTGGAAATCATTCAATATCTTACTGGTAAATGTCTCATTTGTTTGGTGGATTATAAACATTTTAGCTTAGTGTCAACAAATGTGTTGTGAGTGCTCTTTTAGGCAGCCTGGCTTCAAACCACATTTATTCTTTATTTAAAGCAAAATGTGTTGAAGAGGGAAATGTCACTGCTTCATATCTCAGGAAGTCATACTACTCTGTATTTAATTGGAAAGATGGAAGACATTCAGTGATTTCCCCTACTGCTAACCAATCCTTGAAACAGAGTTCACGTTTATGCCTTATACTCATCACTTTTTCATGTTTGTGTGCCTTACCCTCTCAATTAAGCCTGCTCTTCAATAACTCTCATATATCCTTTTCACCTGCCTCCTTCTGATTTAAAAAGTTAGGAAAGGTTATGTGAGCTCACCACTACTTGCCACACTGGCCCCATCTCTGATTTTTCTCTCCTTTGCACTGTGCAGTTAAAGCTTCACAGAACTTCTTTTAATTACTTGAATGTGTATAGTCTCCCATAGAGTCTTCTCTGTCTCTAAGTCCTCTACTGCTTCTCCATTCTCCTTTGCAAGGCTAATTTTTTATCTTTTAGAACTCAGTTCAGAAATCACTTTCTCAAGTAAACTTACCTGATTACCTGTACTTCTCTCTAACCTCCAGTCTAGATTAGGGGGCCATCCTATGACTCTAAAGATCGACTCTATTCCCCTGTAGTTGCTCCAATCATCATATAGTTCAATTATTGGCTTAATTTTCTGATTTATCCACTACAGTGTAAACCCAATGATAAAGGGTGTTATGCCTGTATTACTCCCAGGCTTGTCCTCCTCACCCAGCAGTATTCATTCTCTCATCCACTCACACTCTAGTTAGTGGTTATGAAGTTTTTACATATGTCCTGGGCACTGTTCTAAGCACTGTAAATAAGACAGACAAAACCCCTGGTCTCATAAAATTTAAATTGTAGTGGGATAAGATAAACAGCAGACACGTGAGCAAATGAGTCATTAAATAATGACACATGGTAATATAAAAGGTTGCATCTGGAAGATGGCAGTCTATTTTAAATAAGGTTGTCAAGAAAGCCCTCTCTAAGAAGGTGATGCTGAGATTTAAAAACTGGGTAGAAACCAGTCATGTGAAAATTGGAGGCAAAATACTTGTTGGAAGAATAAAAAGCTCAAGTGCAAAGCTTCTGAAATAAGGAGTTCAGCATTTTCTAGGGGCCAAAAGAAAATTAGTATTGGTAGTCAGTGAGCAAGGAGAGAATGGCATAAGAGGAAGAAAAGGGGTTTAGGTAATAAGGGACTTGTAGTTCAGGAATAGGAATTTGTATTTTTGTTTTGTTTCAATTGAAGTCCTTTGACAAGTTTTAAAAAAGGAGAAATAGTCGTTTTTGTTTTTTTTCTTCAAAGTTTCTTTCTGGATAGTTTTTATTGACCTGTCTTCAACTTCATTGCTACTTTCCTCTGTGGTCCCCAATATGCTAAATGTGTGTGGTGAATTTTTCATTTAATCTATTGTATTATTTTAGTTCTAGATTTCCAATTCATTTCTTTCTTATCTTTTCTTCTTTTTTATCTTCTTTCTTTCTGTTTCTCTCTCTTTTTCATTCTGCCCCTGTTTTACTTATGTCATCACAATACAATCATTTGCATGCACTTAAGTGTACCTATATTAGGAGTATAATTCAATATATTTTTGGAAATTTCTCTCTGTGTGTGTGTGTGTGTGTGTGTGTGTAACTAGAGTGATAATAAAGATACACAATATTTTCATAATCCCAAAAATGTTCCTTGGTGCTTCTTCTCAGGTAGTCCCCTCCACCCATCCCTACCACCAAGCAACCACTGATTTGTTTTCTGTAACTGTAGATTAAAATTTGTTTCTTTTCTAGAGTTTTTTTTTAAGTGAAAAAACAAGATTTATTGAGAGGACATAAAGGTTCCCAGAGTGGGAGGGGACCCAAGACGATTGTCCTAGCATTTTATATAAATGGAATTATACAGTTTATATTCTTCTTCATAGATTTCTTTCATTCCGCATAATCATTTTGTGATTCATCCATGTTTTGCTTGTATTATTAGTTTTTTTTAAAAATTGCTGGATAATATTGCATTGCATGAAAACACCATATATTGTTTATTAATTATCTCTTCATGGACATTTGTATTATTTCCAGTTCTAGGATATGTATAAAGTTGCCTTGAAGATTCATATGTGTGAATGTATGTTTTCATTTTCTTTTTGAAAAACAATAATTGTAGAATTGCTGAGTCAAATGAGAATGTAGGCTTAGCATTATACAAACTGTCAAACCTTTCCATAGTAGTTGCTCCCATCAGCAATACTTGGCAATTCTAGTTGTGATGCGTTCTTGTCAACACTTGGTATTGGCAATCTCTTTAAATTGTAGTTACTTAATGTATGTATAGTGATATTTTATTGCAATTTAATATTTTTCTCTAATGCCTAATTATATTGAGTATCTCCTTATGTTCTTATTTATAATTTTCAACTCCTCTTTGCTGATGTGTCTTTTGGTTCTATTTAATTTTTCCTTAATGTACTTGAAGTTTCATAATAAAATGTATACATATTTAAAATCATTATCTTAATGATAAATTAAACAATGATGTTTTTATTTTTGGTCTCTTTTCATCTTTTCCATTTAAAAAAGTTTTCTTGCTATGTCTTCAAGTTTACTAATCTTTCTTCTACAGTGTGTAATTGACTGTTAATTCCATCCAATATATTTTCATTCTCTATGTTGCATTTTTCCATCTCTAGAAGTTAGACTTAGGTCTTTTTTATTCTTCTATTTTTCTTCTTTCATGTTCATTTTTTCTTTTACACTTTTGACAATATAAAATTTAAAAGCTCATTATTTACATTATTGACTGCTGACTCTACTATGTGTGTCATTTCTGGTCTGTGTATGTTGATTGATTTTGTTCATATTTTTCTGGTTGCATTGCCTGACTTGTAATTTTTATTAGATGACTGATATTGAGGATTTTATATTTTTGCATGCTGGGTTTTATTGTATTACTTTAGATACTGTTTGGTTTTGTTCTCAGTAAAAGTTAAGTTACTTGTAAATGATTTCATCCTTTTATGATTTTCTTTTAAGTTTTCTTAGGGAATGTTCAGAACAATCTTTACCAGGGCTAATTGTTCTCACTATATACTCAATATGCTGTCCAGTACTTTGCTTTACTTCTTATCTCTTTAGAAATCCTATTTACTTTGCTTGTTGGGAACATAAAATCTTTTCAGTGCTGTGTGAGCCCTGGAAATTGTTTTGATTACTGCTTAGTGTGTGTGTGTGTGTGTGTGTGTGTGTGTGTGTGTGTGTGTGTGTGTGTGTGTTTCTTCTTGGTTTTAGAGATTTTGCTCACATGCATGTGCAGATCAATATTTAGCTGAAGATTCAAGATTTAAGAGAATCTCTCTCTGAAGATCTCTGGGCCACTTTCTTTAAACTGCTCTCTCCTCTTCAGTACTCTTTCCTGTGAATTGTAGCTATTTATTTGGCTATGCTCTTCTTGCCCTGAGTCCTGGATAATCTCTCAAACTGGTGAGCTGTAGCAATCATATCATCTACTTCATGTTTCACTGTTCTTAGGTACCACAATTGTTTCTAGTTAAAATCAAGACAGTAAATATATTTCCCCTCACTCCATTACATCAGAAGTGAAGAACTAGTATTTATTTTAGTGTCTATTTTGACTTTTGATTTTTGTTTCAACTGTCAACAGTCCCCTATTATTTGTATGGATATATTAGTGATAAATCCTGCTATTTTTAAAAAGTGAGATATCCTTTCTCTGCCTACTTGATTTTTTAAAATTCATCTATTTATTTTTCTTTTGAATTTTTAGCATCACCCCCACTTTTCCCAGATGATCCCAAATGTGGCTTCCTTTGTATTCACCTGCTTGGGATTCTATTTGGATCTCTGGATTAATGTGTACAATTCCTTTTGGAAAATTCTCAGCTATTAATTACTTGAATATTAGTTATGCTCCATTGTGTCGCTCCTCTCTTCCTGAAGCTTCAGTTAGCTCATTATATGGTTTCACATATGTCTTTTATGTTCTTTTCCATGTTTTCCTTTTCTTTACTTTTTTTAGTAGATATTTTATGCTCTGTATTATAGTTCATTAATCCTATTTTTCCCTGTCCTGATTTTATTTTCTTATAGTACATTTTAAAGTTCAGTTATTTCTTATTTATACCATTTTGATTTTTTGGTAGAATTCATGTACTTGTAAATGCATTCATATTTCCACCTTTCCCCTTGGTATTCTCCTCTATTTCCTAGAACGTCTTAGTTATAGTTTTTTTTAACAATTCTTATTTGATAACTCCAGTTCCTGAATTATGTGTTCTATATTTTCTCTTGTGCTTCCATCCTGTGGTTCTTACTCATGCCGTGCCCAGTAATTTTTTATTAAATACCAATCCCCGTGTATAAAACATTGTCGAGGCTCTGGGTGATGTTTTCTTTCTCCAGAGAAGATTCATTATTTCCTTTGTTAGTCAGATAAAATGGGGATTTAAAGTCTGTGTTGCAAGTTTCCTAAAGTTTATCTGCTTTATGTTCATTTCATATTCCTAGAGTGTAGCCCTGCAGGCACTGTGATTGAGTGCTTGCACATATTTAGGCAAAAACAGTACTAGTGGAATGCTAAATTTTGGATCTCACTGGGATATTGGTCCCTCAAATTTCTTTTTTTTTTTTTGAGTTGGAGTCTCACTCTGTCGCCGGGACTGGAGGGCAGTGGCCGCTCCCGGCCACCACAGCCTCGACCTGCTGGGCTTCGGCGATCCTTCCACCTCAGCCTTCCGAGTAACCGGAATCATAGGCGCGCGCTACCACGCCCGGCTGATTTTTTGACTTATTGTAGAGATGAGGTCTCACCTGCCCAGGAGGTCTCGAACCCGCGGGCTCAGGCAATCCACTCACCTCAGCCTCCCAAAGGCGCGGGATTACAGGCTGAGCCACCGATCCCGGCTCCTCAAATTTCTAAAATTTATTTTCCTTGTTGTGGAATTGTAAGTGCTCTACTGGTTTCCCTGATTCCAGATATTGTCCTTCTTACTTTTCCATTTTCTGAGCTCTCAGATTCTTTCCTAGTGTCTAGAATTAGCAAATATAACAAATATGAAAACAAGGCACAAAATATTAATTCACTTCACCACAGTTTTTCTGTTTGTTAAGATCCTGTCCCCTTAAAACTTGTTAAATCAGTAGCTCTCTGATAGCTTAAAACAGATGTTTATAAAATTTCTGTTTGATACCAATCCCCCCAAAGTGAAGTCAGGCTCCTCAAAGTGGTGGCGAGTATACAGGTGGGACAGAGTATGAGTGAGATGAGGCTGGAACATCTTGTTATGACAGAAATTTAGAAATGTTCAATAAATGCTGAGGAGATGTAACAAAAACTCAGGGGCCAGTTTGAAGGAGTTTCATTGGCTAGATCTGAGAGAATTTGAGCATGAGAATGTGACAATTCAGTGATGCATTTAAAAAATTGAGAAAATAGAAATGTAATAGTTCATATGGATAATGAATAGGTAAATCAATACACACATAGCTGGGAGAATAAAAAACTCTTGTGTCCAGTAAAATTCTATTTTCCATACTAATCAACATGGAAGAAATGTTTTCTATGAATTGCAAGAGAAGGGGGAAGAAAAACAAAAATTATACAGTGAAAAAATTAGTGACATTCTGACTAGATGATCAAAATTAATATGATAAATGGGAAGAGATAGATGTTATGTTTCCCCTTTGACACTTATACCACATCACCCATGCAGGATTCCAGCGAAAAATGCATAAACGAAATCTCAGCAGGAGGAAACATCAGACACACCCAAATGTGATACATTCTATTTTTTAAAAAGAGTAGTTTTTTTTTTTAAAATCAATGCCACAGGGGTCAGAGAAAGGCTGTGAAAAGTTTTGAGATTAAAGAAGATTGAACATTCTTGACAGATACAATACTTAGCCCTGCACACTAATTGAGAGAAACAAATTCTAAAAAGATATTACTAAGTCAGTTAAAAAAAAAAAAAACAACTGAAATACAAATGATGAACTGGATAACTGTATCACTGTTAAATTTACAAGTTTATTGTGATTATGTAAAAAAATGCAGCATTTTAGGAAATCTTATACATAAAGAGCCATATATATCAAGTATATATGAATACAAATACACTAAATATATATTGTTATATACAAAATACATATACAACTTATCTACAAGTGATTGAGAAAATATAAACACAAATACACACATATGTATATATACATAGACCCATAAAGAGAGAGTATAAGAATGAGACGGATGAGCAAATTATAAAGAAAAAGGGGAAAGATTATAATGTTAAACTAGGTGAATCTGCAAACTAGGTAAAGAGATCTGGAAGAAGAAGGATGTGGGTCTTCTTTATATCAAGCTTCCTGTGGCAGGTGGAATAAGTAGTCAGGCAGAATACAAACCATATTTTAGAAATTTAAAAAATTTCTGCAAGTTTTTATATACTTTAAACTTGCTAAAAAGGACAAGAATGATAAAATACATGCATATTGCTATGCAGATTTAATTGAGGTTAAAATTTTCCCATATTTTCTTCGGATTGTTAATAAAATAAATATCCCTGTGTTTCCCTTATAGACAGCAGTGTGGTCAGGTGCTGAGGTGTGGGTATGCATCATCTCTCTGTCTAACTGTCTGTGTCTCTGTCTCTCTCTCTTTCTTGTTTTTACCTCTCTCATCTATATAGAGAGAGCAAATGTGGCAAAACATTACATTAGCAGTTTGCAAAAATAGGTGCAGTGATGTGGTTTTAGTTGTATTCCTATAACATTTTATACTTTAGGAAAATTTTTAAATTATAAATTTGGTGACATGGAACACAAAATATATTAGCCCATGTCAACTAAGACCATTTGGAAACTCTGAAATATAGTTTATACAGGAAAAACAGGATCAAATAAAAATTAAATTCTTTTTATTATTAATTCACAGAATAATAATCAGTGCTAAGTTACCTCCAATACTGATAATTTTTTTAGTCTGTTTTTAATTAATTTATTTATTTTGAGTATAATTAAGTACTCATAGGTTTATACGAGTACACCACAGATTTGTAGGAGCAACTCCAAGCAAGAACACCACATAGTCCCAATTTTCTTAAATTATTGGTCTTTGCTTTAGTTTTACATCCAGAACACTGAAATAGTCATTTGCACAATTTTGCCAATTTACATAGTATTGCTTTTTGAAGGGAGGATTCTCCGGCCTCTTCATTCTTTCATCACTGGAAGTCTTGCTCAGTTTCATCCAGTCTCAATTTCCTAAGAATTTTTTTCATAAATACTCAATGTTATGGCTCTTTCTATATCTATTGATATGAATGAGCATATATATATATATAAATGTGTACATATTATATATATTTATATATCATTTGCTAATGTGCTGAGTTAAACTAATAGGTTTTGACATACCATACCATTCTTAGCTTTTAGTTATAAAATCTATTTGTTTATGTATTTGTATTATACTAGTTAAACATTATTTTAATTAAGATTTTGCATTTATGCTTATGAGTAAGTAGTTTTATTATTTCTAGTTCAGATCACCTTTATCCAATGTTGGCAGTTATGTTATCCTATACATTCATAATACATTTGAAAATTTTTTTTCTTTAGTCTATGGAAGAGTTCATATAGGGTTATTAATATTCTTCAAATCTATCAGGGTCTCATGCTTTTTAAATTTATATAATTGTGCTGTTTGATCAATTTTTAAATGGTAATAGTTCTACTCAGGCTTTATATTTATTCTTGAGTCAATTTTGATAATAATTTTCTTCTTTTTTTCCATTTACAATTATTTATTGGGTTATTATCATGCGGCAGGTATTTTATGATGGCTTAGAAATACAGAGATGAATAAAACAAATGATAGTTCCCCAAAACAGAATTAGTCTAGCAAAAAATACATATGAACAGAACATTTTAAGGCAAATGTTTATAATTCAGTTATAAATGTAGCAAAAGAATTGATAATAATTTTCTTGAAAATTATTCTTTTTATATACATTTCAATTTATTTCATAATTTTTCATAGTATTTTTATTCATTGTTTTAAAATTTTGAATTGTTGTTGTCCCTTTCTACTTTACAAAATTAAAACCAAATGTATCTCTCTTTAATTTTGTTGATCAATCTTGCCTTCTGTATTTTTTTTTATCATTTTTAAAGCTTTTTGGTTTTGTTGATCTCTTTAATCTTCCTTTAAAAAAATTGTTTTCTCTCTTACCATTATAATCTTTTTATCCTTTGGATTTTATCTGTTGTTCTGTTTCTAACTGCTGGAGTTGAACATTTGACTTGTTAATTTTTAGCTTTATTTATATGTGCATCAAGGTGTAAATATTTCCTTCTATGTATTGCTTTAGAAGCATTTCAGCCTCTACTGTTTTCAATATTATGCAGTTCTAATTCATAACTTTTATTATAAGTCTTTCCTTGAGTAACATGTCATTCAGATGCACATGTTTAGTATTTTAGTGTGCTATTTTCTTTATAGATACCTTCATATTTTATTCTAGTTCTAAAAATGTCTAATGTAAACTAACATCTCTATTATATTGCATAATAATGCAAAGGGATATCATTATAAAATACTAATCTCTTTCTATTAATTTCATGTTATCATTATCAGGGTTGTTAGGCCCATCTGTTGTTACTAATCATCTTGATTACTTTGTTTTTGTAGTCTGTAAGAAATAAATTTACCAATACGTTGATTAATTTCTAGGTTCACATTTTTGCATTTTGCTATTTAATTTTGAGTTCATTTTCCTTTGCAACTATCTTTATTGTTTTTCATTCTTCCCTTCTTCAAAAATATTAATGCTTTATGGGTGTGTGTGTGTGTGTGTGTGTGTGTGTGTGTTTGTGTGTGTGTGTGTATTTGAATATAGTTGAGGTGACAAACAATAAACATTAACATAATAAATACTTAAATTATATTGTTATTAAGTTATCAGCATTCTGGAAACATGAGCAAAGAGCTAGAGATTAATTGTATTTTTAGACATTTTGGTCAGCAGTGACCTCACTAAGAATACAATGTTAAAGCAAAGTGGGCCATGCAAATATTGGGAAGAACATCCCAGGCAGAAGAAAATAGTGAATGCCAAGACCATGAAGTATAAGTCAGGCTGCAGTATTTAGAAAAAAGAAAAAAAAAAAACAAAAAACAAAACATAAGGGCAGTGTGACTGGAACAGATGGGGGTGGAGGGGGAGAGAGAGAGAGAAAGAGAGAGAGAGAGAGATGAGGTTGGAGAAGAAATGGGTCAGATTATGTAGACTTTAGACTTGAGCTTTCACTCCCATGAGACTGGAAGCCATCAGGGGATTCAGCAGACCTCATATATCTTCTAAATGATGACTTTGATAACTCTGGCTCTTTTGTGGAGAATTGATTGTAGGGAAGCAACAATAGGAAAACTGGTTAGATGCCTATTGTCATGAACTAAGTAAGAAATGATGGCTGGACTAGGTTTGCTGTTATGAAGGTAGAGATAGTCAGATTCTGGATAAAAATTTGAACACAAATCCAACAAGTTTACTTCTACATTTAACAAGAAAGTCATGGCTGTAAGAAGGTATCTTGGTAATTACTAGCATGTGATGTTTAATTACAGTAAGGTAAGTATTAAAGAATAATAATTCTATAAAATATCCACCAAAATTATACTTTATATATAAACAATTTTTATTAAAACTCTTGCTTAAATAAACATCAACGGATGGATTATAGCTGCAAAAAGGCATCCTGATGAAAACTAGCGGTAATAATTAATTACAGCAAGGTAAGTTTTAAAGAATAAATATGCTATCAATAGCCACCAAACTGTTTAAAACTCTTGGTTAAACAAACAAATATCAAAGGGTTGAAACTTTGTAGCTCACAATTTTGCTGGTTCCAGAATGAAAGAATTGCTTTGTTACTGTTATGAATTAGAAAATACCATATGAGTTATGTGGTAATTACAAATAATAATGAAGGTCAAAATATAAGAATATAAAAATTAAGTCAAGATAGAGCAAATAATATGAGTACTTCTATACACAAAATATTTTAAGTTAACATTACGTTTTGTATTGTTTTTATTAGTTGACCCCACAAAAGATAGTTTTCTAAATTAAGAGAGTTTGCTATAATATGCATAACATGAAAAATAAGGCTTTTAAATTTAATTGTGATATAGATCACACAAAAAGCCATGAGTATAGCTAATACTGTGTAACAGTGTTAAAAATACAGCCACAATAGTATGGCATTAAATAAAAGTAATTGCTTTTTTGTGGCAAACATTCTGAAATAGAAAAAATGGGCATCCATTTCAAAGATTACCAGGACACAGTAATTACTATGGAGACATAAACCTGCATTTCATTAACAGTGCATTTGACTGAATAAACTTCTGAAGAAACCTATCTAATATCTATGTCAAGTTGAGGAGAATAAAACATTAAATAAGATCATCATCTTTGGTTTTAATGATAAGGGTATGTAACCAGTGTAGTGATGAGAGAAGTGCAAGAGATCAGAAAGCCTGAATTCTAATTGTAGCTCAGTGTTGTGCTGGTGAATGTTTAACAATTGGCTCCCTGAAACACCAACAACATCAACAGCAAAAACCCCACTGATTTGTAATGTTGGCAGATTTCCATGGTGTAAACATCCTATTATGTCCTGATGTCACTAAAAGCAGACTTGGGAAGAGATGTGCCCATTCAACACTTGCAGGCCCGTGCAAGTCACCTCCAGCATGCCACTTCCTAGACTTAACATCAGGTGGTCAGAAAATAACACATGTACAAATTCTAGACCTGATTTTCTTCACTTCTAAGATCAAGAGACTGGACTAACTGTTGTGTAACATCCTTTACCATTTTTAAGGGCTCTTGTAAGATGATTTTTTTCATCTTAAATAAAATAAAATATAAGGAGAGAATACTACTATTAAAATTGTATATAAAACTACAGTGGTTATAACAGGACATAATCAATTTTTCCATTAATTACTGTTTTAATACTCCTATCTTTAATTGGAGATGTAGAGTTGGCCACCAGGTAGAGGAACTGGCATTAAATAAATAAAGTGCTCATTAGGTGAAAACTTTAATTCCAATTTTTATGCTATCAATTATAATAAGAAAAGAGTTGTCTGGTAGTTAAAAATAAACTTTTTTTCTGTTACATTCTTCATACAACCCAATTCTGTGCAATAATATGGTAAACTTGTAAGAGTCTTCGCAATGTTCCCATTTCCTGGTACTCATGCTATTGTGTAATTCTGCTCTTTGAGTGTGGAGTAGAACTCATGTCACATTTCCAATGGATAGAACACAGCAAGTGTTGGATGTTGCTCCCACAATTAGGTTTAAAAACGCTTTGACTTCCATCTTTCATGCTCTTCCTTATCTTGCTGGCTCACTCAGGGAGGTATTCTGAAGACTGTAGCCTCAGGTATCTTGACTGAAATTTCACAAGAGATTCCAGAACTGAGAATCACCCAGTTAAGCTTCTTTCGGAGTCTGGCATTCAGGAATCGTGTGAGATAGGTTGGGCACGGTGGCTCACGCCTGTAATCCCAGTACTTTGGGAGGCCAAGGCAGGAGGATTGCTTGAACCCAGGAGTTCAAGACCAGTCTGGGAAGCAAAGCAAAATTTTGTCTCTATAAACAATAATAATAATAATAATAATAATAATAATAATAATAATAATAATAGTGAGACCCTGACTCAAAAAACAAGAAGAACATGCAAACAAACCAAAAAATAAAAAGGGTGAGATAATAAACTGATACAGTTTTACATTTTGAGATAATTTAGCAAATAACAAAAAATATTATTCAGGGGTTAAAGAGAAATATGTCTGAAATCAAAAGGTTGAGGCTCTCCTAGAGATTTTCTCAGCATTTCCATATATTTTGACAAATGTACATGGAAAAGTACAACTCAACATGCACAGAACCACTAGTGACACAGTTCCTTCAAGAATGAAGGTTTGGGTTATTCCACCAGGCAAGGAACCTTAACCTGCTAAAGTGCTTCCTAATGATAAAGAGTATATGGACTGGGTCCATATAGAAGGTCATTATAAATACTATGATCATCAGGTCAGTTGTAGAAACAAGAATTGTAATAGATGCAACTATTATATATTTTCCATATTTTTAAGTAAATATACTTATATAAATATTAATAAAAATATGTACTTTGCCCACTTCCATTTCCCTACTAACATATATTTTAATAGCAATTAACCTTTTATCTAAGTATTTAATTTATGTGATTTCAAAGATATACTGTAGCTCAGCTAGGAAGATGAATAAACATTACCCAAAGATGAGTAAGATTTATTTTCTCCTCTTTTAGTGGAAGAGTTGGTGTTTTATTTATTTATTTATTTTTGGTATAAAATATCATAGCTGCATGGTAGGCAGATACAAAACTTTGCTTTTATCTTTATTCAAAATCTGAATCTAGTTTAAAGAAATTTGATGAATACATGGCAATAAGGGATGAATGGTGATGGCTCTGTAATGTGTCAACTTGGCTAAGCTGAACCATGTTCCTGATAATTTCCTTCCCTATATGTTTCTGATTAGGGTTGGCTACAAGACAAATTTGTGTAAGATTTGAAAGGTAAAAGTGAAATTGTAACTATGTTTGTTCACGAATGTTTGATAAGGCCAAAATTTATTGCAGCCTGCGCATGTTTTGGGGTATGTAGGTAGCAGCTGGATCTATGGGTCATACTGCTTCCATATGATTTCATTCCCTAATTTTCTTAAATCCTGGGTCAAGTGCTAGTATGACTCCAGGACAAGTGCCAACTTCTTCTTGATATCATCCATGGCATTGGTGAGGAAAGACTGCCATAGATAAACAGATATAGGTTTTATGTTTCTCCTTGCAGGTTTCATTTGTTCCTTTGTTCCCCAATTTCACATCTGTCTTTCTGTACCAACCTCCTACATTGTGACTCCAGCATCAGCACGAGAAGCAGAAGAAATAGGTAAACAAGTTTTACCAGTTCCTACAATTGCATAAGATCATATCCCTGTGATAAATGTTTTATTCTAAGTCATTTTTAGTGGCTCTGATTCTCTGGAGTATGTCTGACTGATATACATATTGAGCTAAGAAGAATGACTTTTTAAAATTTTTGTTTGAACCATCTATTCTAGCAGTCTCCTAGCTTTAAGATCTTTGTAAGTCTACTTGTCCATAATTATCTTGAAATAGTTTTGATCACTCAT
The DNA here is from genome assembly GCF_000164805.1 of Carlito syrichta. Classification (NCBI taxonomy): domain Eukaryota; kingdom Metazoa; phylum Chordata; class Mammalia; order Primates; family Tarsiidae; genus Carlito; species Carlito syrichta. The sequence goes on along the minus strand of NW_007233825.1, from coordinate 11,758 downwards.
ACTCCAGCACTTTCTATTTCATTTACTTCAACCATAAGACTGTAATAGACAACATAGTTTTGTCTCATCTGCATTATAAAATTCAGTGCAGAGAACAATTCAAAATTTGTTGTATCTGAGATCTCATGCATTTATTCCTGAGTATTCATTTTTAAAGGAAGCAAGGAAATGGAGGTCTCATTGCCTAAACTACTGGATCTGTTCAAGTAGAATATTATATTGATGATGTTATATTTTCAAGACCTTGGGGGAAAAGTAGCAAGCCACGGATGCTTCTATTAGGAAGAAGGCATTAATTGGCTGTCTCCAAGAAATGGAATGTCTTTGGAACTGATGATTCTAGTTCTCTTTCTAGGGCAATAACTTGATATTCATACATAACTTTCTTAAACTATATTTAAATGTCAAATAAATGCAAAAGTAAAGTCTTGCTTCTGCGTGTCATAATGTTATATCCCTGTGATAAATCCCACTTGATCTAGTTAATTATCTTTTTCAATGTACTATGAAATTTAGTTTGGAAGTATCTTGTTGAGAATTTTTGCATCTATGCTCATCAGATATTGGTCTGCAGTTTCTTTCTTTCTTTCTTTCTTTTTCATGTGCTCTTGTCTGGTTTGGGGATCAGGATCATGCTGGTCTCACAAAATGAGTTTGGAAGTGCTCCTTCCCATTAATTTTCTGGAACAGTTTGAGGAGAATTGAACCTAGTTTTCTTTAAAAGTTTGGCAGTATTCAGTAGTGACATCAGATCCTGAGTTTTTATTTGATGCAAGCAAGACATTTATTAGTAATTTATTTGCCTCACTATTCATGTCTATTTATACTTTTATTTCTTTAGAATTTAATCCTAGTAGTTTGCATGTGTCCAGGAATTTACCTATTTCTTCTGTGCTATCAAATTTGTTGTCATATGGTTGTTCATAATAGTTTGTTATTATCCTTTGTATTTTTGTGGTATCAGTTATAAGGTTTCCTTTTTAATATTTGGTGTTACTTATTTGTGTCTTCTTTCAGTTTTGCCAATTTTATTTATATTTCAAAAATACAACTGTCCATTTTCTTGGTCTTTAAAATTTTTTAAAATTTTAAACATGGGGTACAATTCAGGGTTAGGTATACAAAAGTTGATTATGCAGGTACCCTTATTGATGAGGCGTACCTCTCCCTCCCCTAACAGTTTCCTTCAACTGCAAATCCCCCTGGAAGCTTCCCAGTATTGCCAATCCCTTTCTTATAGTATTATGAGAATTGTTCAAGGTCCGCTTACGTGTGAGAACTTGTGGTACTCTGTTCTTTGTTTCTGTGATAGATCACTGAGTATGAGAGACTCTAAATCCATCCAAGTTGCTGCAAAGTACATGTGTTTGTCCTTCTTTATGGTTGCATAATATTCCATTGTATATATGTACCATGTTTTTTGTTTTTTTTTTTTGTCTAGTCCAGCTTTGAGGGGCAGCATGGTTAGTTCCATGTTTTTGCTATTGTGAATAGAACTGCAACAAACATACATGTGCAGGTATCTTTTTTGCAGAAGATTTGAGTTCCTCTGGGTATATTCCCAATAGGGGAATTGCTGGGTCATATGGAAGGTCAATTTCTAGTTCTTTCAGAAATTGCCATACTGTCTTCCAAAGATGTTGCACTAGTTTGCATTCCCACCAGTAGTGTAGATGTGTTCCTTTTTCTCCACATCCTCACCAGCATCTGTGGTTGTTTGTTTTATTACTGATAGTCATTCTTACTGGGGTTAGGTGGTCTCAATGTGGTTCTGATTTGTATTTCTCTGATGATGAATGAGGCTGAGCACTTTTTCATGTGTCTGTTGGCTGCCCATATATCTTCTTTTGAGAAGTGTCTATTTATGACTTTTGCCCGCTTTAAATAGGACTGTGTTTTTTTTCCTTTCGGCACATTTAAGATCCTTGTAGATCTGAGATATTAGGCCTTTGTCAGATATAGAGTTGGCAAATATATTTTCCCATTCTATGGGTTGTCACCCTGCTCTCTTGACAGTTTCTTTTGCTTTGCAGAAGCTCATCAGTTTGATGAGATTCCACTTGTCTATCTTATTTCTTATGTTATGGGCAATTGGGGTCCTGATCAGGAATTGGTTGCCAGTTCCAATTTCCATAAGGGTGTCTCCTGAATTTTCCAAGATTCTTATAGTTTGAGATTTTACGTTTAGGTCTTTGATCCATTTAGAGTTAAATTTTTGTGTATGGTGATAGATAGGGTTCCTGTTTCAATTTTCTGTATGTGATCAGCCAGTTTTTTCAGCACCATTTTTCTGAATAGGCTTTCCTCTCCCTAGTGGTTATTGTGGGAGGCTTTGTCAAAGATGAGTTGGTTTAGAAATTGAGAAGTACTTCTAGAATCTCTATCCTGTTGCATTGGTCTATAGGTCTGTTCTTGTACCAATATCAGGCTGTTTTGATTACTACAGCCTTATAGTAAGGTTTGAAGTCTGGAAGTGTGATACTTCCTGTTTTGTTTCTTTTGCTAAGGATTGTTTTGGCAATTCGTTGTCATTTATGTTTCCATATGAATTTCTGTATTGTCATTTCCAGGTCTGAGAAGAATGATGTTGGTAACTCAATGAATATTGTGTTGAATCTGTAGATTCCCTTTGGTAGGATGAACATCTTAACAATGTTGATTCTTCCTATCCATGGAATAATTTTGTTTGTGTCTTCTTGGATTTCTTTGAGCAGTGTTTTGTAGTTCTCATTGTAAAGGTCATTCACTTCTCTGGTTAGGAAGATGACGAGGTATTTCATTTTTTGTGTGGCTATTGTGAATGGGATTGGGTTTTTAATTTGTGACTCTACCTGCTTGTTGTTGGTATATAGGAATGCAACTGTCTTTGCACATTTATTTTGTACCCTGAGACTTTGCCAAAGTCCTTTATCAGTGCAAGCAGGTTTTTAACAGATTCTCTTGGATTTTTAAGTTATAGGATCAAATCATTAGCAAAGAGGAACAACTTGACTTCTTCTTTTCATTTTTGGATACTCCTGATTTCCTTCTCTGGTCTAATTGCCCTAGCTAGAACTTCCAACACATTGTTGAACAAAAGGGTTGAGAGTGGACTGCCTTGTCTTGTTCTGGTTTTCAGTGTGATGTTAGTTTCACAAAATGATTTGGGGAGAATTCTGCCTATCTCAATTGCCTGGAGTACTTTCAAAAGGGTTTGGTATCAGCTCCTCCTTGTAAGTTTTGTAGAATTCTACTGGAAAACCATCCAGTTCAGGTCATTTTTAAAGGTAGTTTTCATATGCAGAGTCAGTTTCCTGGGTTGTTATTGGTTTATTTAGTGTCTTAATGTCTTCTTGTTTCAACCTGGGGTGGTTGTGTGATATCAGAAAGTCTTCCATTTCATTTAGGTTATCAAGTCTGTTTCCATATAGGTGTACGTAGTAATCTTTGATAATCTTTTGTATTTCTTAGGGGTCAGTTGTGCGATAATCTTTTGTATTTCTGATTGTGTATATTTGGGCTTTTTCTCTCTTTTCTTGGTCATTCTGTCTTGGAGTCCATCAATCTTGTTCATTCTTTCAAAGAACCAGCTTTTTGTTTTGTTGATGTTTTCCACGATATTTTTGTCTTCTATGTCCCACATATGGGCTCTTATTTTGGTGATTTGGATTCTTTTTTTAAAGTTGGAGTATTGGAGGTCTTCTCTTTCCAGCTCCCTTAGATGATTTGTTAGGCTCTCCACTTGTGATCTTGACATTTTCTTGATGTGTGCTTGTAGAGTGATAAATTCCCCTCTTAGAACTGATCTCCTGGTATCCTAGATGTTTTGGTAAGATGTTTCTTCATTTTCATTTTTTCCCAGGAATCTTTTTATCCCTGATTTGTTTTCAGTGTAGACCCAGTAGTTGTTCAGCATCATACTGTTTAGTGTTATGTCTTTGTGGTCTTTGGGGGAAACTTTGGGGTTGTTGGTGCTGATATGTATTTTTATTCCACTGAGGTCTGAGAATGTGCATGGCAAGAGTCAACCTTACGGAATTTGTTTATGCTTGATTTATGGCCATGGATGTGGTCAATCTTGGAGTATGTTCCATGTGATGAGTAGAATGTATATTCTTTGGTTGTGGGATGGACTAATCTGTAGGTATCCATTAAGTCCATTTGGTTGAATGTCAAGTTTAGGTTCTGGTTCTCATTTTTTGTTTTTTGCCTTGATGATCTATCTAGGGCTGACAGTGGGGTATTCAAGTCCCCTACTAAAATAGTGTTAGAGTCAATATTTTTTTTAGTTTACTTAGCAGTTGCTTCATAAATGCTGGTGCTCCTGTGTTGGATGCATATATGTTTAGGATGGATATTTCTTGTTGATGGATGGACCCTTTTGTCATTATGCAGTGTCCTTTTGTATCTTTTAAAAATTTTTATACCTTAAAGGTTGTTTTGTCTGATATTAAGATTGCAATTCCTGCCTTCTTTTTTTGATCCTTTTGCTTGGAAACTCGTTTTCCATCCTTTAACTTTGAGTCTGTGTACCTCCTTTGTTGTCTTGGGAAGTATGTGGTCATTCCTTTTTTCTTTTCTCTATGCTTAATGCCTTTTTAAGTGTCTTCTGTAGAGCTGGTCTGGAAACTGTATAATCTCTTAGGGATTGGATGTCTGGGAAGGATTTTAATTCTCCATCACTGATGATGTTGAGCTTGGTTGTGTAGGAAATTCTTGGTTGAAATTGTTTATCTTTGAGGACTTTGAATATTGGACTCCAGTCCTTTCTTGTTTGTAGTGTGTACACCAATGTGTCTCCTGCTCTTCTGATTGGTTTTCCCTGGTAGGTAGTCTGACCTTTCTCTCTTGCCACCTTTAGGATTTTTTCTTTTGTACCTGCTTTATTTAGGCAAATACTATGTATCTAAGGGTTGGTCTTCTCATTTGACGTCTTGTGGGAGTTCTATGTATCTCTTGTGCATAGCTGATCACATCTCTGATGAGATGGGGAAAGTTTTCTTGGATTACCTCCTGGAATACTTGCTCCAAGTTGTTCTCCATTTCCCTTTCTTCTTCTGGGATACCAATCAGGCATAGGTTCATCCTATTGGTAATATTGCACCTCTTTCTAGGCTTTGTTCTTTCTTTCTGAGTCTTATTTCTATGTTTGTTACAGATCAAGTTAATTCCATGTTCTGGTCTTCAAGTTCTCAGATTTTTTCTTCAGGTAGATTAATTCTGCTTTCCATGTTTATCATCTTGTTATTTATTTCCTGGATAAATCTTTTTATTGCCAAAATTTCTGTTACAAGTTCTTTCAGTGTTGCACCTTGTCTTTCTTGAGTCTTATTCACTCATTCCACCCATTCCCTAATCCCTGTCATATTCTGGGGCCAGTCACTGGTGACATCCATTGGTTGGGCACCAAGTTCTGATTTTTCAGGAGTTTTCTCATTGTTATACTTGAAATTGCCTGTGGTCTTCCTTTGATTTTTTTCTCATTTGTGATAGATATCTTGCTTTTCTCTTTAGTTCTGTAATTCAGTGTCAGTGGGAGAGGCTTTCCTTTTTGATATTTGCTCAGTCCTGTATTCTTCCCTGATCTGGGTTCTGGATTTGTTCTATTTTGAAATAGGACTGTGGGTAGTAAGCTTTGCTGTCTCTTGTATTTTTTGGAAGTTTAATAAGGTAGCTGATAGGGTGCTAGGATTCAGAAACTACTTGCAAATTACAATGTTCACTTATTGTGGTATGTGTACCCTGAGACCCAACTCCCCACCACCATTCTATATGATGATGCAAAGCAGAAACCAATGTAAAAATCAATTGAACACACACACAGAGACATACACCCCCCAAAAAACAACAAACTGGAATAACAACATAGTGAAACAGAGCAAACAACAAAAAACCAAGAAAATTGAACACACACACACCTAGCACAAAGTGAATGTAGAAGAAAAACAGAAAGACCAGAAAAAAAAGGAATTCAGATAGAACCCTCGCACATATATTGACACATACCTTACACTATAAAAAATAAAAATAAAAACAGAAGAAAAAAGAGCATAAATAAACTAACAACAAAATTGAAGGATTAACACTAAATCATTCACATGCACACATAAACAGAAAACAACAAACAAAAGAAGAAAGAAACAGAAAGAATAGAAAAAAAGAAAAAAATCGGGGTGATGGAGATCAAACCCTCACATATATGTTCATGCACAATGGAAAAATATTTAAAAAATAGATGAACTAACAAACAAACAGGTAAAAAAATTTTAAAAGTTTAAAAATAATCATAAACTAAAAAAAAAAAGAAAAAAATCTGCTCTGTAATTTTTCCTCTAATCAGTTCTCTCCTGCAGAGTTTCTACTCTCTCCTCAATGTTCAGAGCAGGGATGAAGGAAGTGTAGTGAAGGTGGGTGAGGCTGCAGTCCTCCCCTCCCACTCTTGTATGGTCAGGGAGATCTCCTCTGGTGGTGAGGTGTGGGATTGTCTCTTTCCCAGGTATGTACCTGCAGGGGATTCCCCAGCCAGAACTCGTGGAATGGAGTTTTCCTATTGTGACCGATATCCAGGCTCCACCTGGGTTTGTTCCTCTCAGACATGGCCCAGCTGTGTGGGTCTGACATTCAGAGAATTGCCGGGGAAGAGGGTTTTGGGTCAGCTCTGAACTCACCGCTGATCTCTTTGGAGTTCTTCCTCTTCCTTTCCTGGCCACACCTTTTGTCCCACAGCTGGATCAGGGTAGTGGGTGGGGCGCCTGAGACTCAGCACTCATCAAGTCCCTCTGAAGTTTGTGTTTTCAGGATATTTCCTCTGGGTCATGATCAAGACCTGAGTAGTTGATACACCAGTCACAGAGATTGTGTATGTTGCTTTTTGGTGAGCAAGTTGGAGCACTTTCCTGCCCCATCTTCAAGATGATGACAGGGTATCTCTCTTGTCCTCTTTGGTTGGATTCTGCCTAAGGGGTCCCCCAGCACCCCTGCTGCCAGTGCTCAGCCAGGTGCTAAAGTGGTGAGGCAAGGCCTGGTGCCGGCAGTGTCTCCTTCTGTAGTGGGTGAGGCAGAGCCTGGGCAGTAGTTTCTCCCAACTGCTTGATCTTTTAAATTTTTTAAGTCTCTATTCATTTATCTCTTCTCTGAGCTGTATTATTCTCTTTTTTCTACTAGTTTTGGGGTTTATTTTTGTTTTTCTAGTTTCTTGAAGTGCATCATTAGGTTGTTTATTAGAAACTGCTCTTTTTTGATGAAGGCATTTATTGTTATAAACTTCCCTCTTAAGACTGCTTTTGCTGTGTCCCATCAGTTCTGGAATAGATATATTTCCTTTTTTTTTGCCTCAAGAAATTTACATTTTCCTTTTTAAACATATTTATTGATCTATCAGTTACTTAGAAGCATGCTGCTTAATTTCCATATATTTTTAATATTTCTGAAGTTTTTCTTGTCAGTTTCTAGTGGTATGCCATTATAATCAGAAAAGATTCTACGTAAAATCTCTATCTTTTTGAATTTGTAAAGACTTGTTGTGTAGACCGACATATAATCTATCCTGGAAAAAGTTTCCTGTGCAGTTGAAAAAAAATGTCTATATTGCAGTTGTTGAATGGAATGCTCTGTAAATGTCTTTAGAATCCATTTGGTCTATGGTTCAGTTTAAGCCCAATGTTTCTTTGTTGATTTTCTGTCTAAATGATGTGTTCATTGTTGAATAGAAAATAATTGTTGAGAGTTGAAATAATTTTTATTTCTATTTCAATTTCATTTTTTACAGAATGGAAAATAGTTGTTGATCTTTTTTGATGCATTATTTTTGATAACAGATTATTGTATTAATTCAAGTAATTTTTTGCTTTTAGGTTTTTGATTTATGTTTTTATTTTTCAAAAATTATTATATACTTGTTTTTTGTATTATTTGAATTTGTCAGATTCTCCAGGCAACTATTCAATTGAGTGATAACATAAACGGTCGAATTGTTGAATAGACTTATTAATCATAAATCCTACCAGAAGCAAATTTACCAATGAGTCAAACACATATTGGGCAAATACCATACAAAAGTGAAACATTCTTTTCTTGGAGAAGTCCAGGAAAGTCAAACACAATTTCCCCAAATTTTTATCTTTAAATTAGGAATTGTTTTGGTTATGGACTAATGAATGAGGTTCTTCCCAAGCTGTGCTGCTTCATAAAAGTGGAGTCATTTTAGTTAAGGCACCTCTCTTTTTTATACCTCACTGATTCATAGATATCTTTAATTTTTCAGAGAGTCACGTTTGCCCTAATAAAATAAATTCTAAGTTTACTTTTAATAAGCAATATAGGCAGAGCAGGTATACTCCTTTGAAATGATTTGGTAAAATTGCTCTGTTTTCATGAGTTAATACAACTAGTAAGTTTACCATGAATTTTCGTCATTGGCATGTTCAGCAGGATATTTGCCTAAAGGTTTTTATTTGTCCTACCCTGATAAAGTTTTTAAATTAAAGTGATACTGATGTTTAAAATTAATCAGAGATAGTTCTATAATTTTTTCTAAGTGCTCAAATAAGCTTAGAAGTTAATGTTTTAAAGTAGATTATGCTGTGATTCTTTTTAGCCCAGTTCCCATGGATTCTCACTCAATTTTGACTCTAATTTCTTTTATAATTACTGAGCAATTCATGTTTTGATTTCTTCTAGGGCAAATTTAGGCAAATTTGAATCTTGTTTATACTTTGAGAGAACCAGCTTTTTGTTTTGCAGATTTTTTTTCTATAATATTTTAGTCATCTATGTCACATAATTGGGCTTTTACTTTGGTGATCTGGATTCTTCTGATGAAGTTAGAGTTTTGGTGATTTGTCTTTTGGCTTCCTTAAGTTACTTGTTAGGCTGTTGGTTTGTGTTCTTTCTATTTTCTTGATGTGTGTTTGTAGAGACATAAATTCCCTTTTTAGAACTGCTTTCATGGCATCCCAGAGTTTTTGGTAAGATGTGTCTTTGTTTTCATTTATTTTCAGGAATCTTAAAATTCTGTTTTGATTTCTGTATCGATCCAGGTGTTGTTCAGCATTGTGCTGTTCAGTGTCCATGTCTTTGTGTGTTTTCAGCAGATCTTCTTGTGATGATACTTAGTTTTATCCTGCTGTGGTCTGAGAAGGTGTGTGGCAGTAATTTGATCTTATGGAATTCGTTTATGCTTGATTTATGGCCAAGAATGTGATCGATCTTGGAGTATGTTCTATGTGGTGAAGAGTAGAATATGTTATCTGCTCTTATTGTGTTCTATAGGTATCTGTTAAGTCCATTTGGTCAAGCATCAAGTTAAGGTTCTGAATCTTCTTATTGATTTTTTGCCACAGTGATCTATCTAGGATTAGTGAGGTATTTAAGTCCCCAGTTATGGTAATGTTAGAGTCAATATCCTTTTGTAGTTTACTTAGTAGTTGCTTTATAAGTCCTGGTGCTCCTGTGTTGGGTGCATATATATTTAGGATGGATATTTCTTGTTGATGGATTGAGACTTTTATCATTATGTAGAGTCTTTCCATATCTTTTAAAAATTTTGATAGCTTGAGGGTTGCTTTGTCTGATATTAAAATAGTGACTACTGGTTTCTTTTATTTTCCATTATCTGGAAAGTTTGTTTTTCATCCTTTAATGTTGAGTCTACTGATGGCCTTTGTAGTGAAATGTGTTTCCTGTAGGCAGCATATTGTGGGTCATGCTTTTTTATCCAGATTGCTGTTCTCTGTTTTTTCAGTGGCATTTTTAGTTCATTTGCATTCTGTCTGACTATTGAAATGTGAGAGTTTATCCCTGTCATGTGGCTCTTAAAAAGCGCTTTTGCTTATTTGTTTGTTTTCATTTAACTTTTGGATTGATGTATGTGTGTTTTTTTTTAAGTTTGCAGTTGTGATGTATTCTCTGTTGATTTTGTGTTTTCCTGTACTTCTGGAAAGTGCATGGTTGTTCTTTTATTTCTTTCTTCTGTCCTTAATACCTTCTTAAGCATCTACTCTAGAGCTATTCTGAAAACAGCATAATCTCGTAGAGACTGGATGTCTGGGAAGGATTTTAATTCTCTATCACTGTTGAGGCTTAGTTTAGCTGAGTAGGAAATCCTTGATTTGAATTGTTTATCTTTGAGAACTCTGAAGATTGGTGTCTAGTCTCTCCTAGCTTTTAGTGCTTCTGTAGATAAGTCTGCTGCTATTCTAATTGGTCTTCCCTGGGATGTAGTCTGACCTTTCTTTCTTACTACCTCTAGGATTTTTTCCTTTATATCTACTTTATGTAAGGGAATTACCTTATCTGGGAGTTGGTCTTCTCACCTGATGTCTTACAGGGGTTTTCTGAATCTCTTGCATTTGGATGGTTGTGTCTCTGATGAGATAAGGGAAGTTTTCTTGGATAACCTTATGGAATGCTTGTTCCAAGGTGTTCCCTGTCTCCCTTCCTGCCTCAGAAATGCCTATCAGGCATAAGTTTGGCTTCTTAATATAATCATACATCTCTTGAAGGCTTTGTTCTGTCTTTTGAAACTTCTTTTCTATGTTTTTAATCATTTGGGTTAGTTCCATATTTCAGTCTTCAAGCTCTGAGATTCTTTCTTCTGCTTGGTTAATTCTACTTCTCATGCCTGTTAGTGTGTTATTTATTTCATTAATTGTGTTCTTTATTGCCATTATCTCTGTTGTCAACTCTTTCAGTCTTTCTTCTTGCATTTCATTATTTTTATTCACCATCTCCATCAATACCTTGATGTCTAGATTTGTGGTCTGAGACCAGTGTTCTGGGGTTCTTCATTGTTTGAGTTCTAAAGTCTGTATTCTCAGGTGCTGCCTTTCCAGGGGTCTGCAGGTAACCGTGTTCTTGCATTGATTCTTCTTCATTTGTGACGGATTTTTCCTCCTTTAAAAAAAAACTATAGCAATTATTTAATAGAAATTAACTTGGCAAGAATTATCTTAATTTTCTTGAGGATGTGTCTGTTTCATCTTTATTTCTGAAGAAATGTTTTTTTTTTTTTTTTTCATTAATCAGTATTTTTTATTATGGTTTTGTGGGGTACAGTTAAGGGTAGGTGTACAATGACGTTTCATTCAGGCACCCTGTAGATAAGAAGTGTTTTCCCATCCCCCGACAGATATTTGCTACTGTTAATCCCATCCCCCTCCCCCCCATAGTTTCCCAGTACCATCCGTCATTTTCTCATAGTATTGCATTGGATGTTCAAGGTCCATTATATGAGTGAGAACATGTGATATTCGGATTTTTGTTTTTGTGAGAGGTCACTCAGTATTATAGACTCTAGTTCCATCCAGGTTGCAGCGAAATTCATGATTTTGTTCTTTTTTATGGCTGCGTAGTATTCCATCGTGTATATGTACCACATTTTTTTAATCCAGTCCTCTTTTGATGGGCAGCATGGTTGTTTCCAGGTTCTTGCTATTGTGAACAATGCTGCGATAAACATACGTGTGCAGGTATCTTTTTTATAGAGTGATTTGTGTTCTTCAGGGTATATTCCCAGTAGGGGGATTGCAGGCTCATATGGAAGGTCAATTTTTAGAGCTATAGGAATCGCCACACTGCTTTCCACAGAGGTTGCACTAGTTTACACTCCCACCAACAGTGTAGAAGTGTTCCCTTTTCACCACACCCTCTCCAGCAGCTGTTATTTTTTGAGTTGTTGATAATTGCCATTCTGACTGGAGTTAGGTGGTATCTCAGTGTGGTTTTGATTTGCATCTCCCTGATGATTAGTGAGGTTGAGCATTTCTTCATGTGTTTGTTG